>NC_056730.1:708233914-708303914 GCF_019279795.1 Protopterus annectens | reverse complement strand
GCGTACACTTTCCTTGTACTAGGCCTTCTAGCTTCCGAAATCACATTCAAAACTTGTTGTGGAAGTTGAGACCCTCTATGGTTTAAAACAGAATATGCCATGCTGTTAGGTGAAGAGAGTGAAGTTTGACATTGAGCAAATGACTGTCCTCCTGGGACAACAGATGTGGAATCAAAGGCAAAGGCCATGGAGGCTTCTGTACTAGACTTCTCAGTAATGGGTACCAGTGCTGTCGTGGCCAATCTGGAGCTATCAAAATCATCCTTGGCTTGTCCTGTCTGACCTTTAGAAGTACCTTTGGGAGGAGAGGCAGAGGTGGAAAGGCATACACATGAAGATTTTTCCAACTGAAAGAAAGAGCATCCACTTTCCAAGCTGTGAGATGAAACCGCTTTGTGCAAAACTTTGGCAGCTGGTGGTTTAGTGGAGAAGCGAACAGATCTATGTCTGGAGTTCCCCAGGACACTGTCAATTTCTGAAATACATGAAGATCCAGTTTCCACTCGTGGGGATCCATGATTTGTCTGCTTAACACATCTGCTAAGGAGTTCTGTGCTCCCGGCAGAAACCTTGCCTGAAGACTTAGTTGTAAACTGAGAGCAGTCTCCCACAAAATCATTGCTTGCCTGCATAGAGGATAAGAATGTGTTCCCCCTTGCTTGTTGATGTACCACATGACAGTTGTGTTGTCTGTTAGAATCAACACCTGCCCTGGAAGAAGTAAATCCTTGAAAGCTATTAATGCAAACTGGACTGCTAACATCTCCTTCAAGTTGATATGTAGATGCTGTAGTCTGACAGGCCACTTGTCTTGTATCCACTTTCCGTTTAGATGAGCTCCCCAAGCTTTGTCTGAGGCATCTGTCGTTAAAATTTGACTCGTCTCTGGCCGGGTCACAGAGAGTCCCTTGTTTAGGTGACATTCCTGAGCCCACCACAAAAATTCCTTTTGAATGCAAGGTATTATTTGAATGACAGTGTCCAGATGCTGGCAGTGCTGTGTCCATACATTTTTGAGATACCATTGCAACTTCCTCATATGCAGTTTGGCATTGGGAAGCACCAGAATACAAGATGCCATGAACCCTAAGGCTTGAAGGACTGTCCTTGCAGTCAGCCAGGACTGAAGAGATAGATGATGGAAGTAAAGGGAAAGATTCTGTTGTTTGTCCGGGGTTAGAAAGGCCATCTGGGATGCTGTATTCAGTCTTACACCCAGAAAGCACATGTCTTGAGAGGGTACTAGACTGGACTTTATTTCGTTCACAGAATACCCCAGGCATCTTAGCACTGCTATCACATATTCCAAATGACGAAGAAGCTCGTCCCTTCCTTGAGCCAGAATCAGGCAATCGTCCAAATAAGGATAGATTTGTATTCCTTTTAGCCTGAAGAAAGCTATCACTGGAGCCAGAACTTTCGTAAATACTCTGGGCGCAGTAGGTAAGCCAAAGGGCAATGCAGAGAACTGATAATGAGAAGTCCCAGTCCGAAAACGCAGATATTTCCTGCAACTTAGCCTGATAGGAACATGAAGGTAAGCCTCCTAGAGATCCAAAGTTACCATCCAGTGATCCTTGCCCAGTAGAGGTAAAAGCTGTTGTAACGTCAACATTTTGAACTTGGGAATGTCCAGATAAGTGTTGAGGATAGATAAATCCAAAATTGGTCTCCACGTGTTCCCCTTTTTTGGCACAAGGAACAGGCGAGAATAAAATCCTAGGCCCCTTTCTGGCATAGGAACCGGCTGTATGGCCCCTATTTGGAGTAACAGAGAAATTTGCTTGTGAGCCTCTATTCTTTGTTGAGGAGGAATGTCTGGCATGCCTTTGAAAGGAGGCAAGGTATGGAAATAAAACCTGTAACCGTGATGTATGATATCCAGTACCCATCTGTCTTGGGTAATCAAACTCCAATTTTCTTTGAATAGTGCCAACCTTCCTCCCAAAGGTGCTGCCAGGCGAGAAGGTTCTGGCAGCTGAAAAGGTAGGTCATTGGGTCTGTTTACGAAAGGACTGACCCCTGCTCTCACCCAAAGACTGTGCAGGAGAACTCCCTGTTCTAGGCCTGAAAGAGCCCTGACCTCTGCCCCTGCCACGTCTAGATCTACCCCTAGACTGGGAATCATAAGAAGGATACGTCCACCCTTTAGTAGGCCAATTTCTACTAAACTTTGGAGGCTGAACCTGCAAAAAATCTTTAACAGTCTGCATAGACTTAGCCTTGTCTTCCATTTTCTTTAAAACCGCCTCAACAGGAGAACCAAACAAAACATCAGATTGCAAAGGGGCATCCAAAATCCTAGTTTTAACATGGTCAGATAAATGTTGATCCCTCAGCCAGGCATGCCTGCGAAGAACTGACCCAGTGGCAGCCACCCTAGACGAGGCCTGAACAGCATCAAAACCACATTGCAAAGAATGCTTACCCACCTGTTCAGAAACATGCACTAAATCTTGCAACTCTTTACAATCAATACCTTCCGCCAGAGCATCAACCTTAGATTTCAACTGTGAAAGGAGATAATTTTGATATTTCAACATGTGAAACTGGCAATTCAAAGCTCTCATGGCTAGAGTGGAAGAAGTATAAACTTTCTTTCCCCACCTATCCAAGGCCCTGGCCTCTTTATCTGCCGGAACTGGATTCTTGACAACAGAAGCCTTAACACCCTTAGGCCCCTGGCTAACAGTTTCTGGGTCTGCCCTAGGACCCTTAAAAAGATACTTATGAGCTTCAGGCACCCTGTAATACCTATCTGGTTTAACAGGAGCAGGAGGCAAAGAATCAGGATTAAGAGAAGCCTCTGCAACCACATCTTCCACCACATTCAGAACAGGAGGTATAGCCAAAGGCCTATGCTGGGGTAAAAACAAAAATTCCCTAAGCCTTTTCCTGGAATCAGAGAAATCCTGACCTTCCCATTTAAAATGCTCTCTCATGGAGTGAAGGGTCTCTGAAAAAGAAAAATCCTCAGGAGGAGAAGCAGAAGGAGTAGAATCATCCACATCAGAATCAGAATAATGAGAATACTCCTGCAAGTCTTCAGCCGAAGACTCAGACACATCCGAAGCCTGCTCATAATCCCCCAACACAGGTTCCATCCTAGGCCTCTGATTAGAGGCTCTATGCCCCCTCCTGATAAAAGTAATTAAATCTTCTGCCATTTTAAGCATGTGCTTCTTGGGCACTGAACCTGAAGAACTAGGAGTGACACCCACAGAAGCAAAACTAGACCTGCCTCTAGGAGAAGCCTTGGAAGCAGAAAGAGAGGGCCTAGACACCTTAGGAAGGGAGGGGAGTACAGTTACCTGAGAAGCCCCTACAGCCTGACCTGCCTCCTGGGAGGCCACATCCTGTAAAAACACAGTCTCTCCCTGGGACTCCATAGAGGCTTCCGTCGGAACCACCGGTTCCACTGACGCCTCTAAAGAACCGGCGTCCGGTTCGGACGACTCCTCTAACCTAGGTTTAACTGCCTTGTCCTTGCGCTTCTTTGAGGAAGCCGGCGTCGGAGCATCCGACGGCATATTGTAATTGCACCGCTTCCCAAAGACCAACCTGGCACAATCCAACCTACGCTTTATAGTGCGTTTATTGAACCTAGCACAAAAGCGACACCCAACAACGTCGTGCTCAGGTCCCAAACAAGGTATACACAAATTATTGTAATCCCTATGCGGTATCTGTTTCCCACAAGAAATACAGTTATTCACTTTTTCTGACATCCGGTAAACCACTGAGGCAAGAAAAAAACAAAATATTCCCAACGGGTACTTAACCAACTCTGACTTCGGTCTGAAACTCCGAATTCGAAAAATTTCAAAACGCCGAACGGCACTTGCAACACTGCTTCTGCATCGGACCATGCGGCAAAAAAGACTGAGGATATGACGTCGGTCATGCGCATTTGTACCCTGACGTTCTGATGTCAGTCAAATGCGCCTTGACCGACGTCAGCCTTATACTCTGATATTCGGGCCGACCGGGGGACAGCGGACTACCCAAGTGTTAGGACTGCAGCAATGTGAGATGAAGAACATCTGGTGGTCTGTGTGACTGTTCTCATTGTGGAGATTCATGACATGCACTGACAAGTCAGCTTGAGTGTTTATTTTTTTTTATTTTTTTTTCTTGCTTTCTGTAAACTCAAAGCTTCAAGATGTGATTTCTCACCGAAAATGCTTTTTTCCTCACTTGAGACAACCTCTGCTGTGCATGAGCCTATTTAGATACTTTTTAACAAGTTTATGAAGCTGCAGCTTGAGGAAACAGTGATGACATCACTTGACCTTTTGAACTTGTTAAATGGCTGTAGTTAGATTTCTTTTCTCTTGAAATTCTGTTATCCTTCACTTAGATACTTTAAATGGTAAATAATTAGTTCTGATAAATGTGTTTAACTCCTTTGAAAATATGTATGTTCTTTTATAGATGCATACATTCTGCAGATGCAATGACACTTCGTAACTAAATGACATCAATCGAACTAGGAGCTGCATTAGAAAACTCATTATGCATATTAACATCGGACTTAAGTTACATAACCAAACCTTCAGTAAATAAACAGATGGTTGTGAGTTTTTTTTGTAATATGTGTTTATAAATATATATATATATATATATATATATATATATATATATATATATATACATACATATACATACATACACACACATGGGTCTACCTGACATGGTCGACAGTTTATTTGGTCGACAGTTAATTTGATCGACAAGCATTTTAGGTGGAGAGCTTCGCCCCCCACATCCCCCAATGTGGGGGGCTGTGGCCCCCACACCCCCCCTAACTATATATATCAACTCCAGGGTTGCACAACATTGGGGAAGGGGGCAAATCTGCTTGTCGACCAAATGAACTGTCGACCAAATGAGTGTCGATTATATGAACTGTCGACCATGTGAAGGGGACCCATACACACACACACACATTTTATATATATATATGTATAAATACACACACACACACACACACACACACACACACACACACACACACACACACACACACACAACAGATCCTTGCATGAAAAATGTTAGATAGATGACTGACAAAACATCTGATGTTTCTTGAAAAGTCTTGGAAATATTGACAATCTTCTTAACCTTCAGCTTCTAATGTTTATACATACTTTGATCTGATGTGTATTTCTGACATACCTACTTATCAGAAATGCTATTATTTTATGCAACATATTCATATACCTTCAGTTATATTAGACACTCATTTTAATGTATAATTTCATAGACTCAGATTTCTTTAGCTGCTTTCATAATGCTTTTCTTTTTTGTTTTTATACTATATTCTAAGCAGAGATGGATAATTTGTGTCTTTTGGTGTTGGAGAAGTGGTGGATGGATAGTTTAGTTAAGTTTTTAACTACACCAGAAAGTTTATGTTTCATGTACGTGTTTATAAATAGTTTGGAGATTTTGAACCACGTTATACATCCATGATAAGTTTTCAGTAGATTTCAAGTCAACACGGAAGAAAGGTCTTTCAGTAAATAACAACATCTACATTATAGTCAATGGCTTATAAATGTTTGACATTATTTTTCAAACCATTAATATTTAATGATAAAGAGCTGGTTTGCTTAAATATATCAAAATGCATCTTTTTACAAGAAAGTCATCTATTAAACAAAAATACTCATTTAATAGCTATACCATTCTGACCGATTCATGTTTTAAGACTAAGAGAAGGGGCATTCTTATTCTATGGAAAAATACTTATACTATGCCAAGAATTATAGACACAATTTCAGATACAGATGGGATGCTAAGCATGGTTATTTTGGAAATCAATGGGAAGTATTATACTTTAAATTGATACATACTTGATACTAGGACTAAGTACTAATATGCTGATAAATATCTGCACCCGATTACTTTAAATGCAAAAGGGGAAATTATAGCAACAGGTGATTTTAACTGCCTATTATCAGGCAAGGATACTTCTAAAAATGGTAAAATAAAACTAACATCTCAAGCCAGGATGACTTTACAAACCAGATAAACCTTAGAGATAGACATGGTCTAACGGAACATTATTCCTTATTCTATACTCACTATTCACATCAGTTTGGTACACAAACATTGATAAGGTCTTTGTATCAAATAATACATACTCACAAATAAGTGATGTATCTATAATGACTTGTCCACTTTCAGACCACAGTGCTATAAACTTTACATTAACTACACATACAGATGATTTAAGATTTCTACAGAGAATTCCTGCTTACGTAGCTAAGTTAAAAGACTTTAGGAAATGGATAATGAAAGAAATAGACGTGTTTATGGAAACAAATGATAATGGCGAAGTGACTGATACTATACTACAATACACCTTTAAAGTTTATATATATATATATATATATATATATATATATATATATATATATATATATATATATATATATATATTTATTTTAGAATAAAATCTTGGTACCTTAAAAAAAGGAGTGTCTGTGACAAAAAAATTTTAGACTTACAAAAACACAGACAAGATACAAATGGATACAAAACCAAACAACAAAGTACTTAGAAGTACTGAGAAGTTCTGAATCATAAGGTAGCCATAAACCTGGAAAATTTAAATTACAATCTTATGCTGTAAACCCTAAATATTTACATAAAATAGTGGTAAGATCCAAAAAATAAACAATCAAAATCTTATTAATGAGATTAAATTTAAAAGTGATGGTTCAGTTAAGAGTACATCTAACTTAATGAGCATATTAGAAGTGTTCAAAAACTACTATAAAAATATAAATAACATCACTTTTGGACACAGAAAATGTAATAAATACTTTTATTCAAGAAAATATAACTACAAAGGTGTCAATGCAACAAAATAACATATTAAATAAACAAATAACACTAACAGAAGTGAAAGAGCAAATAAAAAATGTAAAAGATAATAAAGCTCCAGGACTGGATAGAATAATTCCTGAACTATATAAGATTTTTCCTTAATATATAACAAAGAAATGATGAGTGCCTTTACTATGGTTAAGCAAAAATGTATAACACCCTCATTGTGGAAATATTTAATTATCTCTCCCATTTTAAAACAAGGTAAGGACCCCAAATCTTGTGATTCATATAGGCCAATTTCGTTACTAAACACCAATTACAAAATTTTCATGACAATTTCAGCTAATAGGGTAAAGAAAATATTACCTAATCTAATACACAATGATCAGACAGGGTTCATTATTCATAGAAAAGTGCAAGATAACATTATTTAATTACTATCATTAATAGACATGGTATGCAAACACAAAAAACTATTATCAGCCTAGACATAAAAAAGGCTTTTGATTTTATTAGTTGGTTTTGTCTACAAAGAATTTTGATTGGTTTTGAATTCTCCTCAGGATTATGTCAACTTATTAGTGAAAATTTATATTGGGGCACAAGCTTATGTGAAAATCGGATCATATCTATCCTCACCATTAGAAATCCTCAAGGGAACTAGACAAGGTTGTCCTTTGTCACCATTATTGTTTGCTCATTCAATGGAACCTTTTGCTACATATATCAGAAAGAAGCAAAATATAAAAGACTTTCAAGTTAATAAGGACTATTGTCCTAAGATACAATTAACTGCCGTTGATATGTTAACGGGTGATACTGATGGTTCTTTGCATGATGTTATAAATACCTTAAGCAAGTCTGAAAGAATTTCAGGGCTTAAATTTAATCATAATAAATCCAAAACATTACTAAATTAACAAACAGATAAACAAAAACCTAAGAGAGAATGGCCTGTTTAATTGGGAGAATGATGTATTAGAATATTTGGGTGTCAGTATAAAGAGTACATGGAAAGAGTCTGTTAAACTAAACTACAATAATTTAATAAGCACCATTAGTGAACTAATCAAAAGATGGAATAAAATGTTCTCCACAATGGAGGATAGGCTCTCTAATTAAAATAATTTTACCTAAAATGTTGTTTTATATACAGTCATTGATACTACCCCCTCCCAAAAACTTATTGAAAAAATTTGATTCCATGTTACTTAAATTTTTATGGTTCCCCTTAATACCTAGGATTGCATATACATGGCACATTAAAGCTTGGAACAGTAATGGGATAGCATTCCCTAGCTTAGATCTTTATTCCAAATCAGTTATAATTAATGTAATACTACATTGGCTCTCACCTACCTATACATCTGGATGGAAAATAATATACAAGATTCATATAACTGATGTCAGAACTATAGAAAATGAATTTAAGGAACAATACGGAATAAGAGTTCATTGGCTTTTACGTGAATTTTGTTTATTTAATAAGAAGTTAGATCATTTTTCTTATGGCATTAATCAAATAGTTAATAACTTTAAAAATATAATTGATTGCAATTACAACATTAAACAATTCCTATTTCTTATATTCCCTATAGCATACTCCCCTGATTGCCTAGATTCTTTCAATATCAATGTGATGCAAAAATTAAAGGAAAATAACTTGATATTCTGGCATCAGTTTATTGAAAATAAGAGTATTAAACCACTAAACTCTCTTCTATGTAGTTTTGTAATAGTCAAGACAGTTGGTTGTTTATATACTCATTATGGCAGGTTACAGAAAACAAAATGAGAGTATCAACCTAGAGACTGAACCTGTACCTAGTTTGATCCAGCTTTTTATTAGGTGTCTTGAAAAGACAGATTATCAAAAATTAAGTATTGCACCTATCTACAAGATACTAAGAGAAGACACACTAAAGTTTGACTCAGATTTTTGGAATTACTATGTAATTAATGGAGAATATCTGATGAATCCAAAAAACTGTTATTGAAATCTACGTATGGTACTGCTTCTTCATTATATTGGAGATTGTATACATGGAAATTTATAAATAGGAGTTTCTATACTCTATATAAAATAAATCTTATACTCAAAAACAGGGAAAGGAAATGTTGGAAATGTGATGAATTACTAGCGGCCAACTGGGTTCACATGTTCATTGAATGTAGAAATGTTGCTCAATACTGGAAAGACTTCAGATATTTTGTAAAGGCTTTATGGTCCGATAACGGTCATACTTCTAACTCACTAATCCTATTCAATATTCCTATACCTAATGTAATACCTAAATCTCAGATTCAGTAACTCTGGTCATTTCTTGAAATTACCAGAAAAGTTATTACTTTGAACTGGAAAAGTAAACAAGATTTGATGTTTAAAGAATTTATTAATTTAGCAAAAGTTATTTGTAAAAAAGAACTGCAAACCATTTGTTATAGAGCTCACAACATTACTCATAAAAAAATAGTATGGCAAAAATTAGAAAACCGTTTGAACAAATACTGATAACTTCAAGGATAAAGTGATGGTTTAACACTGATGAATGTAAATATTGTAAATAAGTTTGTTTTATTGTATTTGTTACTTCATGGATGAAGGTAACCATTGTAATTAATGTTACCGTTTTATTGTATTTGTTATATGTACATTTGCGTACATTTATAATGAAAACAAAATAAAAATATTTTTGGGGAAAAAAAAGAAGACAAAAGTAGCATTGATCATTGAAATTCCCACACCATGTGACTACAGTATCTCGCATAGAGAGAGACAAATTCATAAAATACCAGGATTTGCATGCAGACATGAGGGCAATGTGGAAGAAGGACATCCAGACAGTTCCAACAGTAGTAGAAACAACAGGTCTTATTAAAAAGGAATTTACAATCATACATAAATATGTTACTGATACATGTAACTTCATATGAATTGCAGAAGTCGTCATTACTGGGCACTTTGCAGGTACTGTGAACAGCACGTCTGGCTAACAAAGATTGAAACAATACTAATTTCATAAACCTTAATCACACTCCGACTTAATAATGGGGTCCTTTCCATTCATGGAAGAAACTTGGAGAAATTAAAAAAAGGGAGAAGTCTATATAGACGCTTTTCCAGGACATGGAAAGGGGAACAGAGGGAGAGGTGTTAAGGAAGGATGAAAACAGACAACACAGATACTAAATCTATGTTCTCATCATAACAATGCATCTGATGTTGTCTTTTTCATTCGTTCCTCAACAACTGGAACAGAGTCCCCTGCTGCTTGAAACAGGGTATGATCATCATGGAAGGTAGTCCGGAGAGTGGTAGAGCCAAAACCTGCCCTTTCCCTGGAGAAAATGCTCCATTTGTAATGAGCAATAAAAGTGTAAGCAATGAATAAGGTAGCTGCAGCACATATATCACCTAGTGAATTTCTGGATAAAAACAACACAAGAAGTGGAAACATTTTGTTGAATGAGCCTTGGGGGGGCCTCCGTAAGGTCGAACCAATATCCTTGTAAACATAATAAATACAAATCAGTGAGCCACCTGGCTCAGGTTACTTTTGAAACCAGATTGCTCAATTTAGTCTTGGAAAATGAAACAAAACGTTGACCAGATTTTCAGTGTGTTTGTGTTCTAAGGAGATAAAATACCAGTTGTCTATGTACATCCAGCAAGTGCTCAAGTATTCTCCCTTATTGGTGAATTTTGAGGGGGGAAAAAAATCAAACAATTAATTTGCCAGTTAAGTACTGCCTTTGAAGCAACCTTTGGTAAAAAGAAGGGACTGGTTCACATGGAAACCCTCTACTTGTGAAAAATCAGATATGGAGGTTGAGAAGTCAGTGTTCGGAGTTCAGATACTTGTCTGGCTGAAGTAATGGCAACTAGAAAAATGGTTTACAAAGATAAAAATTTTAGGTCCACTTTGGCTGCGGTTCAAAGGGGGACTGTGTCAAAGCCTGAAAGAATAGCGCAAGATCCCAAGGAGCAGTGGGATTCTTAATAGGAGGGCTAAGGAAAAAGGTGCCTTTATGAAAGGCTTTACATAATCTGAAAGATGTAGAGGAATGATTTTGTCCGATACGAAAACTGGAGATTGCTGCTAGTTGTGCCTTGACTGTGGAATAACTCACCCAATTATGGAAAAATGAAGCCAGAAAATCAATTCGAAAAAGAAAATTCAGGTAGCGGCCGACCGGCACTTGCAAACTGCTTCTGTTTTGGGCTCCTCGGCAAGAAAGACTGATGTAATGGCATCGGTTGCCTATTTTTATACCGCTGACGTCAGTCCTGGAGTGACAGCATCCGACACAGAAATATTAAATCTATATTCGGGCCGACTGAGGGCTACCTGCAGGCAGATAACCCAACTGTGATGACTGCAACAGTGAAACACAAAGAACATCTGGGAGATTGCTGCTAGTTGTACCTTGACTATGGAATGACTCACCCAGTTATGGAAAAATGAGGCGAGAAAATCCAAGTCTGCCGAAATGTGGGCTGAAAAAGGGCCCAGATGCATTTCCTGGGCCCAGACAGAAAACAATTTTTCATTTACTCTTATATAACTTCCTAGTCAAAACTTTCTGGGATGACATGAGAATGTGCATGACCTGAGAAGAAAATCTGAACCGTCTAGCCATCACTGGAAGTGGAGAAACCATGCAATGAGCTTGAGGGCTTGAGTGTCTTGGTGAGGCATACCACATGGGTGAGAAACAGATCGGGAAACTGATCCAGAATCAAAAAGAGGCTAAAGAAATGGGAACTACACTTGTCAAGGCCAGAATGGGGCAATGAGGAGGACTTCCTCTTCCGGCTTTCTGTAGAAACTTCAAAATAAGGGGAATCTGCAGATATGCATAAAGGAGACTTGGGGGCCAATCATGAAGCAGAGCATCTCTTGGTGACTCTACCTCTGGGGGGGGGGGGATCAGGGCAAAATACCTGCTGCACTTGGCATTTTGGGAGTGGAAGGCAAACGCATCACAGCACGGTCGACCCCAATGACGAAAAATGTACTCTGTTGCTAATGAATTGAGAGACCACTCATGAGGCAGTAAAATCCACCTGCTCAGCTTGTCCACCAAGATGCGGGACTTCCCTGCAATGTGCGCTGCTGTCAGAAAGCAGTTGGAAGACAGAGCGCACTGCCACACTCTCACTGCTTCCTGACACAAAGGGTAGGAGAGGGTTCCTCCTTGTTTGCTGATGTACCAGACTACGGAAGAGTTGTTTGTCTGTATGGCAATCATCCTCAGAGGGCGAACATCAACGCCTGCAGCACTAGGAGGACTGCTCTCATCTCTAGGAATCTGATATGAAGTCTGGCTTCCGAGGGGAACCACATGCCTTAAACTCTCTTTCCCAAGTACTGCCGCCTCCCAATCTGGGAAGCATCCATAGTCACCATGGCCTACTGTAAAAGCAAGACAAAGGGACAACTCTGTTGTATCTCTGGTGCCTAAAGCTACCATTCTCCAAGATTTTTGCACACACTGGTGATACATATGAGAAAATTCATGGGTTGTCATCATATTGACCTTTGTACTGCTAATGCCCATTGGAATACTCTCATATGAAATTTTGCTAATGGAACCAGCATTATCAAAGCAGCCATGGATCCTACCATTTTTTACGTTAATCTAGCAGAAGTTGTTTGTAAAGATAAAGTCAGATCTTGACTCTGTAAGGTGAAGAGTCTTGACTATGGCAGCCTTGCTACCTGGGAGACTGTCTAAATAAGCCCTTATGAACTCCAGGACTTGTGTGGGACAAAGGTGAGAGATTTCTCGTAATTCACTGTGATGCCCAGCTGAATGCACAGATGAAGCAAGTAATTACTGTCACACATCGAGAGATGTTCGGTGGGGTCTAGATGGAAAGTACAGTTGTGTAATCAAACCATAAATGTAGATGTTCGGAGTGTATTCACTGTTGCAGTCATCATATTTGGGTTATCTGCTTGCAATAGCTCTCTCGGCCTGATTATCAAAGTCTTGGGTCCTGCATCGGTTGCTGTCTCATCTTCCATGACGTCAGGTAGTCGGGGGTATAAAGCATGCAGCCGACGCCATTACATCAGTTTTTCTTGCCCCAGATGTCAGGTGCCCCCCTAATGGGAAGCAATTAAATATATATATGCAAGGTTATACCTCCAACAAAAAAGCAAATACACCAAAAAGCTTTTAAGCATAGTAAAGGAGAATAGAGGTATAACCAAAAGAAGACAGGGAGCTGGAGGGAGGGTAACCAGGACTGCAACAGTGAATACACTCAAACTTCTACATTTATGTTAAGTGTACACAATTGTACTATGTTCTTTGTGTTTCACTGTTGTAGTCATCACATTTGGGTAGATTCCCAAAGCTAAGGATGGGAGGAGGAATTTAGATAGCATTAGGACCAGCTATAAGGCCCTGCAAGACTGCAGTGGCAAAACCAGCTCTGGATTTAGAGAAAATTGGCAAATGGTAATGCTTGGTTAAAGCATGTACAGAACTCCAGGTAGCAGCTTCTAGGATGTCCCTGGTAGGGACACCTCTGAGAAAGGTTGTAGAGGTAGATGCAGCCCTGATTGAGTGTGATCTTATCCCTTGTAGGATAGGTTTTCCAAGGTGCTTATAGCAGAAATGAATGCAATGGCCTATCCATTTAGAAATGGTTTGCTTTGAAATGGCCTTCCCCTCTGCCCCTGTAGCAAATGTCACCAGCAGCTGTTCAGATTTCCTTTGAGGTTTAGTCCTGTCCAAGTACAATCTAAGTTGTCTGTGCACATCTAAGGAGTGCCGTATCCGTTCCCTTTTGCTCTGTGGATTAGAAAAGAAGGTTGGCAAATGAATGGACTGATTAAAAGCCACACTGGATACTGCCTTGGGAATGAAGGAGGGATTGGTCATGAGGGACACCCTGTCAGTATGACAGATGATGAAAGGCTCCACTGCCATAAGGGCCTGTAATTCAGACACCCTTCTTGCTGAAGTGATTGCTAAAAGGAAGGCTGTTTTCCAAGAAAGGAATTTTAACTCTGCACTTGCAGCTGGCTCAAAAGGAGGTAGAGTGAGTTTTTCCAATACAAAGTTAAGGTCCCAGGCTGGAGTTGGGGCTCTCCTGGGTGGTCTTAAGTTTCTGGCCCACTCTGAGGAACTGCTTAAGCAGTGGACAAGATAAGAGGGGTGGTTCTGTGTTGTAATGAGCTGAAATGGCTGAGGCATGAATTTTGATGGAGGAAAAGGAAAGGCCCTTGTGAAGCATCTCAGTTAAGTAATGAAGAATTTAAGGTAAATTAGGCGCTGCTATGCCTATCCCTTGAGTCTGATTCCAGGAACAGAATCTTTTCCATTTTTCAGCATAAGATTTTCTAGTACTAGGCCTCCTTGCCTCCAGAATGACATCCAACACTTGTTTACTGAGGGATGGTAACGGAGAGATCGGTAATTAGCCAGGCTGCCAGGTTCAGGGTTTGAAGCCGAGGATGCGGAATCTGGCCCTCCTGCTGGGACAGCAGCATAGGCGTCTGAGTCTGGTGCCAGCAGTGACACACTGCGCAAGAGGGGGTACCAGTGTTGGCGTGGCCAGTCTGGTGCAATCAGTATCGTCCTTGGTTTGTCCCATTTGATCTTTAGTAGTACTTTGGTGAGGAGAGGCAGAAGAGGAAAGGCATAAACCGATAGATTTTTCCAGGTGAAGGACACGGCATCCACTTTCCAAGCTTGTTTGTGGGGAGCTTTGTGCAGAATTTGTCCAATTGGTAGTTCTGGGGGGAGGCAAATGGGTCTATACCTGGGCTCCCCCATTTGTTTTTCAACATGTTGAAAGTCTTTGGTTCCAGTTTCCACTCGTGTGGGTTCATGAGATTTCTGCTTAGTTCGTCTGCCAGTGTATTAAGCTTTCCTTGCAGGAATTGAGCCTGTAGGTGCACTTGGTAGCTCAAGGCTGTGTTCCACAAAGCCATGACTAGTCTGCAGAGGCAGTATGAATGGGTACCCCCCTGCTTATGTACCACATAACAGTGGTGCTGTCCACCTTAACCATTAATTGTCCTGGAAGAATGTGGTCCTTGAAGGCTGTCAGAGCATTCTGTACAGCTAACATTTCTTTCTGATTAACATGCAGGTGCATTTGACTTGGGATGTTCATCGTGTTACCCTGCTGCAGTCATCACACTTGGAGATATCCTGTCGTCAGGCGGTCCCGCAGTCGGACGGATTTCCAAAGTTTTGGTCCGACGTCGGTTGCTGTCGCCTCATCCCTGACGTCAGTGCGCCAGGGGTACATATATTGCAACAGACGCCATTTTCTTCAGTCTTTCTTGCCGCGCAGTGCCCGAAGCAGAAGCAGTTCACAAGTGCCGGTCGGCCGACTCCTGAGATTTTCGAATTCGAGTTTCAAACCAAAGTCTTCTATAAAGCTAAGTACCCCATTGGGGAAACTTTTCTTGCCTCAGACCGATGTCAGAAAAAGTTAACAACTGTATTTCTTGTGGGAAGCAAATACCTCATAAGGATTTTCATTCTTATTGTATACCCTGCCTAGGTCCTGATCACGACGTCACTTCTTGTCGTTTTTGTGCTAGATTTAATAAACGCACTATTAAAAGACGATATGATTTTGCACGACACTTTTTTGGCAGAAAATGTAATTATAACATGCCGTCGGAGCTACCGACTACCGGCGTGCACAAAAAACGCAGGGATAAGGATAGACAGCCCAGGCCTAAGCCTGATTCCGAGGCCTCGGTTGATCCGGTCTCCGGTTCTCCGGTTATCTGTGAGGCTCGACGCAGCCTCTGACTACCGCAGTTGAGGAACCCGAGACCGCTATGGATATTTTGACGGAATGTACTAGGCCAACGCAGCCTTTTACTTCAGGCCCTACCGACGACTTACCTTCCAAGGATGCCGGTACTTCTGAAACACCTTCGCTTTCTGAAGGCGTTTTCAGACCGACGACTCTTACAGTCAAAATGTTTTCAAAATTGAAGACTCCTTCCAAATCGAAAAAAGCTTCACTTCAGTCACCTGTTCAAGGCCCTATGCCTAAGAAACAGATGCTTAAGATGGCTGAAGATCTGATTACTCTTATCAGGGGTTCCCAGCCTCCTCCTGACAAAAGGCCTAGACAAGAGGAAGAATCTGCTTCCTCTGAACAACTGTTTATTTCTTTGGATTCCTCTGAAGACCAAGACTATTCCTTCTCTCCTTATGAAGATTCTGATGCTGAGGACTCTATTCCCTCAGCTTCCCCTCCAGAAGATTACTCTTTTGGGGAAACTTTACACACTATGAGGGAGCATTTTCACTGGGAAGGTCAGGATTACTCTGATTCCAAGAAAAGGCTCAGAGTTTCTTTACTCCCCCAACACAGACCTCTAGCCATCCCTCCTGTTCTGGACATTGTGGATGATGTTTATTTAGAATCCAGTTTCAACCCTGACTCTCTGCCTCCTGCCCCGGCCAAGCCTGACAGATATTACAGAGTACCTGATTCCCATAAATTCCTTTACAAAAGCCCAGTAGCTGACCCAGAGACTATCTCCCAGGGTCCCAAGGGGGCTAAGGCTTCCATGGCTAAAAATCCAGTACCTTCTGAAAGGGATTCAAGAGCACTAGACAGATGGGGGAAAAAGGTTTACACCTCAGCCACTTTAGCTATGAGAGCTCTAAACTGTCAATTTCATATGCTTAAGTAATCAACAATTTCTGATCTCTCAGTTAAAAAGTACAGTTTTGTACCTACCATAAATGTAGATGTTCGAGGATTCCATTGCTGCAGTCCTGACTATTGGGTATAGTCCGCGTCCAGTCGGCCCGAATACCAGAGTATAAGGCTGACGTCGGTCAGGGCGCATTAGACTGACGTCAGTACGTCAGGGTACTAATGCGCATGACCGACGTCATATCCTCAGTCTTTTCTTGCCCCAGATGTCAGAAGACCCTAAAAAGACAAGTCCCAAAAACCTGCACCAAAACATGTACAATATATACAACAATATATACAAAAATATAAGCATGTAAACTCACCTACACAACCACCCCTAAATACAGAGGGGAAGGAGGGAGGTAAATTGGACTGCAGCAATGGAATCCTCGAACATCTACATTTATGGTAGGTACAAAACTGTACTATGTTCTTCATCTTCCATTGCTGCAGTCCTGACTATTGGGTAGAATCCCAAAGCAGAGGTAAGGGAGGCTGGCAAATCATAAAGAAGTAGGAGCTGACAACATGCCTTGCAAAACAGCTGTGGCAAAACCAGCCCTAGACTTAGAATAGATAGGAAGGTGATAATGCTTAGAGAAAGTATGCACTGAACTCCAAGTAGCTGCTTCCAAAATATCCTTAGTTGCCACCCCCCTTAGAAATGCTGTTGAAGTGGCAGTAGCCCTAGTGGAATGAGGCCTAATCCCAGCTGGAATCTCCTTGCCATGATGGGAATAACAAAATGCAATGCAAAAGCCAATCCACCTAGAAATAGTTTGTTTTGACACAGGCTTGCCCTGTGAACTCAAAGCAAAAGAAACAAACAACTGCTGGGACTGCCTAAAATCCTTAGTTCTGCTTAAATAATAACGCAATTGCCTGTGTACATCTAAAGTGTGCAAAATCTTTTCCCCTTTATTTTGAGGGTCTGCATAAAACGTAGGCAAATGAATAGTTTGGTTTAAAGCCACACTAGAAACCACCTTAGGCATAAAGGAAGGATTAGTACGTAATGATACCCTATCCTTATGGAAAATCAAAAGGGCTCTACTGCCATAAGGGCCTGCAACTCAGACACCCTTCTTGCAGAAGCAATAGCCAACAGAAAAGCAGTCTTCCATGACAAGTATTTCAATTCAGCAGTAGCTGCAGGCTCAAAAGGTTGTAGAGTAAGTTTTTCCAACACAAAATTGAGATCCCAAGCAGGAGTAGGAGCTCTACGTGGGGTCTTATATTCTTTGCCCTCTAAGAAACTGCTTGAACAAAGGATGCGAAAACAAAGGTGGGTCACAATCATAGTGAGCTGAAATTGCTGCAGCATGAATCTTAATGGAAGAGAAGGACAAACCTTTGTCCAATAACTCAGTAAGATATTGAAGAGCCACACTCAAATTAGGCTCAGAAATCTCCAAATTCTTTGCTGTACTCCAAAATAAAAATCTCTTCCATTTTTCTCGTACACTCTCCTTGTACTAGGTCTTCTAGCTTCCATAATCACATTTAAAACTTGTTGAGGAAGTTGAGACCTGTTGTGTTTCAACACAGAATATGCCAGGCTGTTAGATGAAGAGAATGAAGCTTGACATTGAGCAGATGACCGTCCTTCTGAGATAACAGATGAGGAATCAGAGGTAAAGGCCATGGAGGCTTCTGTACCAGACTCGTAGTAGTGGGTACCAGTGTTGCCGAGGCCAATCTGGAGCTATCAAAATCATCCTTGGCCTGTCTTGTCTGACCTTTAATAGTACCTTTGGAAGAAGAGGCAGAGGTGGAAAGGCATACACATGAAGGTTTTTCCAACTGAAAGACAGAGCATCCACTTTCCAAGCTGTGTGATGAAACCCCTTTGTGCAATACTTTGGCAGCTGGTGGTTTAGTGGAGAAGCGAACAGATCTATGTCTGAGTTCCCCATGACACTGTCAGTTTCTGAAATACATGAAGATCCAGTTTCCACTCGTGGGGATCCATGATTTGTCTGCTTAACACATCTGCTAAGGAGTTCTGTGCTCCTGGCAGAAACCTTGCCTGAAGAGTTAGTTGCAAGCTTAGCGCAGTCTCCCATAAAATCATTGCTTGCCTGCATAGAGGATAAGAATGTGTTCCCCCTTGCTTGTTGATGTACCACATGACAGTTGTGTTGTCTGTTAGAATCAACACCTGCCCTGGAAGAAGTAACTCCTTGAAAGCCATTAATGCAAACTGGACTGCTAACATCTCCTTCATGTTGATATGTAGATGCTGTAGTCTGGCAGGCCACTTGTCTTGTATCCACTTTCCATTTAGATGAGCTCCCCAAGCAAGGTCCGAGGCATCTGTCGTCAAGATCTGACTTGCCTCTGGCCGGGTCACAGAGAGTCCCTTGTTTAGGTGACATTCCTGAGCCCACCACAAGAATTCTTCTCGAAGGCAAGGTATTATTTGAATGACAGTGTCCAAATCCTGGCAGTGCTGTGTCCATACATTTTTGAGATACCACTGTAGCTTCCTCATATGCAGTTTGGCATTGGGAAGCACCAGAATACAAGATGCCATGAACCCTAATGCTTGAAGGACTGTCCTTGCAGTCAGCACGGACTGATGAGATAGTTGATGGAAGTAAAGTGACAGACTCTTTTGTTTGTCCGGGGTTAAAAAGGCCATCTGGGCTGCTGTATTCAGTCTCACACCCAGAAAGCACATGTCCTGAGAGGGTACTAGACTGGACTTTATTTCGTTCACAGAATACCCTAGGCATCTTAGCACTGCTATAACATATTCCAGATGCTGTAGAAGGTCTTCCTTTTCTTGAGCCAGAATCAGGCAGTCGCCCAAGTAAGGATAGATTTGAATTCCTTGAAGCCTGAAGTAAGCTATCACTGGAGCCAGAACCTTTGTGAATACTCTGGGCGCAGTAGATAAGCCAAAGGGCAATGCAAAGAACTGATAATGAGAATTTCCAGCTCGAAACCGCAGATACTTCCTGCAACTTAGCCTTATAGGCACGTGAAGGTAAGCTTCCTTGAGATCTAAAGTTACCATCCAGTGATCTTTGCCCAGCAGAGGTAAAAGCTGTTGTAACGTCAACATCTTGAACTTGGGAATGTCCAAAACGTGTTGAGGAGAGATAAATCCAAAATTGGTCTCCACGTGTTCCCCTTCTTTGGTACAAGGAACAGGCGAGAATAAAATCCTAGGCCCCTTTCTGATACAGGGACTGGCTGAATGGCCCCTATCTGAAGTAACTGAGAAACTTGCTTGTGAGCCTCTTTTCTTTGTGGAGGAGGAACGTCTGGCATGCCTTTGAAAGGGGGCATTGTATGGAAATAAAATCTGTAACCGTGGTGAATGATATCCAACACCCATTTGTCTTGAGTAATTAAATCCCAATTTTCTTTGAAAAGAGACAGTCTTCCTCCCAAAAGAGCTGCCAGACGGGAATCTGCTGGCAGCTGAAAAGACAGGTCATTGGGTCTGTTTACGAAAGGACTGACCCCTGCCCTCACCAGAAGTCTGGGCAGGCGAACTCCCTTGTCTAGGCCTAAAAGAACCTTGAGCCCTGCCCCTACCACGTCTAGACCTACCCCTAGACTGGGAATCATAAGCAGGATATGTCCACCCCTTAGCAGGCCAATTTCTACTAAACTTTGGTGGCTGCACCTGCAAAAAATCTTTAACAGTTTGCATAGACTTAGCTTTGTCCTCCATTTTCTTCAAAACTGCTTCCACAGGTGATCCAAACAACACATCAGACTGTAAAGGAGCATCCAAAATCCTTGTCTTAACATGCTCAGCTAAATTCTGATCCTTCAACCAGGCATGCCTGCGAAGAACAGAACTGGTAGCAGCCACCCTCGAGGAGGCCTGTACAGCATCAAACTCCGGTTCCACCCTAGGCCTCTTATCAGGCGGGGGCATAGAACCTCTAATCATAGTAATCAAATCCTCTGCCATTTTAAGCATATGTTTCTTAGGTACAGAACCCGAAATGCTAGGAGAAGCCCCCACTGAAGCTGAACTAGGCCTACCTCTCAAAGAAGTTTTGGCAACAGAAGGAGAAGCTCTAACTACCTTGGGAAGAGAGTGAAGAACAGTCACCTGAGAAGCCCCCTCAGCCTGACCTCCTGAGAGGGCACATCCTGTAATAGTATAGTTTCAGCCTGGGACTCCATGGAAACTCCTGGCAAAACCTCCGGCTCCACTGAGCCTTCTAAAGAACCGACGTCCGGGACTGCCGGTTCATCAACCCTAGGCTTCACTGTTTTATCCTTGCGCTTCTTGGAGGAAGCGGGCGTCGGAGCATCCGACGGCATTTTATAATTGCAACGCTTCCCAAACACTAACCTGGTACAGTCTAACCTCCTCTTAATAGTGCGTTTGTTAAACCTAGCACAAGAGCGGCAACCAACAACGTCGTGCTCAGGCCCTAAACAAGGTATACACAAGGTATGATAATCCCTATGAGGTATCTGTTTCCCACAAGAAATACAGTTATTCACTTTTTCTGACATCCGGTAAAATACTGAGGCAAGAAAAACCAAAATGTTCCCAACGGGTACTTAGCCAACTCTGTTTCGGTCTGAAACTCCGGTTTCGGAAATATTTCAGAACGCCAACCTGCACTCGCAAAACTGCTTCTGCATCGGACCATGCGGCAAAAAAGACTGAGGATATGACGTCGGTCATGCGCATTAGTACCCTGACGTACTGACGTCAGTCTAATGCGCCCTGACCGACGTCAGCCTTATACTCTGGTATTCGGGCCGACTGGACGCGGACTATACCCAATAGTCAGGACTGCAGCAATGGAAGACGAAGAACATCAAAAGATAACAACTCTTTCTTCCTCAACAATCTGAATTGAAAGTAGTACAGGATTTGTTGCACACCACTGAGCAGGTGGGCAAACATACCTTACAATGTGGGTTTGATTCCTTGGAGGCCTCCTGCAGAGCAGCGGTCACTGGATCAGTTATACGTAGGCATGCCTGGTTAAAGGAGCAGTGTCTGCCTGAACATGTTAAAGCAAAACTTCTAGATGCTCCCTTGCAGCGGGATGTTCTTTTTGATGTTAAAGCAGAAGAAGTTTTAAAGAAAATGGAGGATAAGGCAAAATCAATGCAGACAGTCAAAGATTTCCTACAGGTACAACCCCCTCGCTTCAGCAGAAACTGGCCAACCAAAAATTGGTCCTTTCCAGCCACTGACAGGCCTCAGAGGGGTAAATACAGGCGCCCAAGGGGCAGAGGACAACCACAAGCTCAGTATAAACCTCGCCAATGGACCACTCCAACCCAGAAGGGAGGAGAAGACAGGTCTCAAGCCACCAGAAGGCAAAACTCAATGACTTGCACCTCAACTGGCCAAACAAAGCTCTTTTGTCAGCCCCCCTGGGGGGAAAACTAGCATTATTTCTAGACAACTGGCACATGGTCACAAAGGGCAAATGGGTCCTGGACATAATTTTACGAGGATACAGATTCCACTTCCACACCTTGCCAATAAAAAGAGGAATGCCAAACCTGCCACAAAATCAAAGGGCAGAGACTCAAAAACAAATTACAGCTCTCATGGCCATGAGAGCCATTCAAAGGGTACCAACTCAAGAGCAAGGCCAAGGATTTTACTCAAGACTATTCCTAGTACCCAGGAAGGAAAATGCTTGGAGACCAATTCTGGACCTTTCAATTCTAAACACTTACTCACAAATTCCCAAATTCAAGATGCTAACACTACAGCAGCTACTTCCCATGTTGGGCAAGGAAGCATGGCTGGTAACGTTGGACCTCAAGGAGGCATACCTGCATGTCCCTATCAGACAAAGTTGCAGAAGATACTTCCGTTTCATTGCAGGTTCAACCCATTATCAATTCTCTGCACTGCCCTTTGGCTTATCTACTGCGCCCAGAGTATTCACAAAATGCCTGGCACCAGTAATTGCATACTGCAGACAAAGAGGAATTCAAATATATCCATACCTGGATGACTGCCTCATCCAAGCAGAAAGAAAAGACATTCTCTTACAACATCTGGCTTTTGTGAAGCATCTACTAAATTGCCTGGGGTACACAGTAAACGAAAAGAAGTCAAAACTAGTACCCTCACAAAAAATGACATTCCTGGGTGCCAGCTTGGACACAACGGCCCAGAAGGCTCATCTTACACCAGACAAGCAATTACAACTGACTCAATATTTCAAGACAATGGCAACAAAGACCCAATTAACTGCAAGAAAAATTCTGCAGGCTTTGGGTTTCATGGCATCTTGCATTCTGATAATACCATTTGCAAAACTGCATATGAGGAAATTACAATGGTACCTAAAAAGCGTATGGTCTCAACACAGCCACAGCTTGGACACAGTGATATCTCTCACTGCCTGCCTTCAACAGGAACTTCTCTGGTGGGCACAGGCATGTCACCTGAACAAGGGTCAGACTTTCACCTTACCCCCACCCAGGCAAACTATCACAACAGATGCTTCAGACTACGCCTGGGGGGCTCACATGGCAGGGAAATGCATTCAAGGCCTATGGACTGCAGAACAAAGAAAACTGCACATAAACCAAAAAGAGATGCTAGCTGTACAGAAAGCTCTGACAGCCTTCAAGGATCTACTACAGCCTGGACAACTGGCAATAAAGACGGACAACACCACAGTAATGTGGTACATTAACAAACAAGGGGGCACACATTCCTACCCTCTTTGCAGGCAAGCAATGATCTTATGGAACACAGCTCTGACCTACCAAGTCCAGTTACAAGCTCACTTCCTGCCAGGACAGAAAAACACATTGGCAGACGACCTAAGCAGAAACATCAAAGATCCCCACGAGTGGAAGCTAGACCCACAAATATTTTCAATGATAACTCAAAGATCGGGCCTACCAAATATAGACCTGTTTGCCAGTCCTCAAAACTACCAGCTGACAAAATTTTGTACAAGCTCATTCCACCAACAAGCATGGAAAGTGGATGCTCCCTCCTTCAGTTGGAAAAACCTGACAGTATATGCCTTTCCTCCATTACCTCTTCTCACAAAGGTTCTTTTGAAGGTCAAACAGGAGAAACCTCGAATGATTCTCATAGCCCCAGACTGGCCTCGCCAGCACTGGTACCCACTATTGAAGAATATGGCTCACAACCAACCATGGATATTGCCTCAAATACCTCATTTGCTCACACAGCAAGACAAGCAGATTCTACACAGCCAGATCAAAACCTTAAACCTGGCGGCATGGCAAATCAATTAAGTAGCCAACCAGCCCTTCGTTCTCAAGCAGTACTGGATGTTATTCTAGAAGCCAGGAGGCCAAGCACCAGGAAGGCTTACTCGGACAAATGGAAAAGGTTTTCTGCTTGGAACCAAGCTAAAGGCCTAGATACAACTCAGCCTCATATGCCTCACATTCTGCAGTATTTAGCTGAGATGATGCATAAAGGACTTTCCTTCTCCTCTATTAAAATCCATGCTTCAGCTATTTCAGCTCACTACGACACGAATCCACCTTTATTTTCAAATCCACTCCTAAGGCAGTTCCTCAGAGGGGCAAAAAGCATTAGACCACCTAGAAGAGCTCCTACACCTACATGGGACCTCAACTTTGTTCTGGAAAAACTAACATTGCCTCCCTTTGAACCAGCTTTTTCTGCAGACCTTCAGTTCCTATCTTGGAAGACTGCCTTGCTCCTGGCAATAAATTCTGCTAGGAGAGTTTCAAAATTACAGGCACTTATGGCAGTGGAACCTTTCCTCATTTTTCAGCAAGACAGAGTTTCTCTACGAACTAATCCTTCCTTCATGCCTAAGGTGGTTTCCAGTGTAGCTTTAAAATCAAACCATCCATCTACCCACTTTCTTCCCCAATCCACAGAACAAAGGTGAGAGACTCCTACATTCCTTGGACATTCACAGGCAGCTTCGATATTACTTGGATAAAACTAAGGTTTTCAGAAAAACTGACCAGCTCTTTGTTTCCTATGCTACAGCTTCTCAAGGGAAGGCCATTTCCAAGCAAACCATTTCTAAATGGATAGGCCATTGCATACGATTCTGCTATACCCATCATGGGAAACCAGTTCCTCCTACCATTAGGTCCCACTCTACCAGGGCAACAGCTACCTCTACAGCCTTTCTCAAGGGGGGCTCCTAAAAAGGAAATTTTAGAAGCTGCAACTTGGAGTTCTGTACACACCTTCACCAAACATTATCACTTACCTCTTTATTCTAAGTCCAGGGCAGACTTCGCCACTGCAGTTCTGCAGGGGCTCATTGCCTCCTCTAACCTTCTATAATGCCTCCACCCTACCTTAGCTTTGGAACTCAACCCAAGTGTGATGACTGCAGCAGGGTAACACGATGAACATAGTACAGTTTTGTACCTACCATAAATGTAGATGTTCGAGTGTTCACCCTGCTGCAGCCCAGGTTACCCTCCCTCCAACCCCTCTGATTTACTGGCTAAACCTCTGCTATGCCTTACTGATGTATTTGCCTATAGCTTAAGGGGTTTTGTGTCTGTACAGTGTTCTCACTTCTTGGTACTGATTTGGATCACCTTTTTGGGGGCACCTGACATCTGGGGCAAGAAAAACTGAAGAAAATGGCGTCGGTTGCAATATATGTACCCCTGGTGCACTGACGTCAGGGATGAGGCGACAGCAACCGACGTCGGACCAAGACTTTGGAAATCCGGCCGACTGCGGGACCGCCTGACGACAGGATAACCCAAGTGTGATGACTGCAGCAGGGTGAACACTCGAACATCTACATTTATGGTAGGTACAAAACTGTACTTTCCATTTGCCCTGAATGCACTTCTAGCCAGGTGAGCCCCCCATGCATAGTCTGATGCGTTTGTTGTTAGGGTTTGGGCAGCAGGGGGTAGAGTGAATGGCAGTCCTTTGTTTTGGTGGCAGGCCTGTGCCCACCAAAGGAACTCTAACTGTAGGCAAGGTATGATAGGAATCATTGCTTCTAGATCCTGAGAATGTTGACACCATAGGCTTTTTAGATACCATTGTAGTTTCCTCATATGCAGTCTTGCATATGGAATTAGGAGAATGCAGGAGGCCATGAACCCAAAAGGCTTGCAGTATTTGCCTTGCAGATAGCAGGGTTTTTATGGCCATTAGTTTGAAGTAAGCTGTCAAATGAATTTGTTTCTCTGGTGTGAGGAAAGCCATCTGGGAAGTTGTTTTCAAGCTTGCTCCCAGGAATGTAATTTGTTGACAGGGTACAAGATGTGATTTATTTTCATTTATGGTGTACCCCAGACAAGTTAGCACCTTTTGTACAAACGCCAGATGATTCAAAAGTATGTCCTGGCTTTCTGCCTGAATTAGACAATCGTCCAGATATGGGCATATCTGAATATTTCTTTGCCTGCAAAATGCAATGACTGGAGCTAGGCACTTTGTGAATACCCTGGACGCGGTAGATAAGCCAAAGGGCAGTGCAGAGAACTGACAGTATATGTAGCCTACTTTGAAGCGTAGGTATCTTCTGCAAGATTCCCAGATTGGGATGTGCAGGTAGGATTCCTTTAAATCCAGTGCTGCCAACCAGGCATCCTTGCCTAGCACAGGGTGCAATTGAAGAGTCATCATCTTGAATTTTGGGATCACCAAAAAGGTGTTTAGGATAGAAAAGTACAAGATAGGATGCCATGAGTGGTCTTTTCTGGGTACCAGGAAAAACCTTGAGTAGAAACCTTGTCCCTTTTCCTCTTCTGGTACAGTTTGAATAGCCCTTATGCTTAAGAGAGAGAGAGTACTTGCTTTTGAGCCTCTGCCCACTGATTTGTGGGTAGATCTGGCCAACCATTTGGGGTTGGTAACGTGTGGAAGTGAAATCTGTATCCTTGGGAAACTATATTTAAAACCCACTTGCCCTGGGTAATGAGTTCCCAGTTTTTTTGTCTGCAGAGCAATCTTTCCCCCTAAAGGAGCAGCCAGTTGAGAAGGGTTTGGAAGTTTTAAAGTTAAGTCATTGAGACAGTTTACCATAGGGGGGAGTCTTACTACTCCCTGATTTGTAAGTGGGAGCCCCCCCCACAGCTTAGTCCTGTGCGTACCTTGGGACTGAAGCCTGGGTGTTCTGCTGGTTCTGGGTTTGGACTGAGAAGGCCTGGAATAGGCAGGAAAGGACCAATTCTTAGAGGGCCAATGCCTACTAAATCTTGGAGGCTGTACTTGTAGGAAATCTGTAACAGTTTGCATAGATTTAGCTTTTTAAGTACTTCTTCTGCTTTGTTGCCAAACAGGCGGTCCTGATTTAAAGGGATCATCCTGCAATTTAGCTTTAACATGATCAGGCAAAGATTGCTCCTTAAGCCAAGCATGCCTTCTAAGTACAGACCCAGTGACAGAAACCTTGCAAGATGCCTCTAGTGAATCAAAACCACATTGCAAAGTATGTTTTCCAACTTGTTCAGCAGAATGCATTGAGTCCTGTAAATCCTTATTTTCAGCACAGTCAGGAATCAACATCATTTTCTGTTTAAGCAATTCAATAATATGCTGCTGATACTTTAACATATGAAACTGGCAGTTTAAGGTCCTAATGGCCAAGTGTGCAGAAGTGTATACCTTATTACTGCATCTATCCAGCGCCCTGAAATCTCTATCAGAGGGTAGGAATTTTGGCAGTAGTAGCCTTAATGCCTTTGGGTCCCTGTGAAATGGTCTCAGGATCTGCAGTAGGATTTTTAAAATGGAACTTGTGAGAGTCAGGAACCCTGTAATACCCATCAGGTTTTCTGGGAGCAGGAGGTAGAGTCAGGGGCCAAGCTAGATTCTGAAAAGGCATCATCAACAATGTCCTGTACAGGGGTGGATAGCTAAAGAGTAAGAAATCCCCAAGCCTCTTTTTAGAATAGGAGCAATCCTGGCTTTCCCAGCAGAAATGCTCCCTAAGAGTATTCAAGGTTTCACCAAAAGAGAAATCCTCTGAAGGGGAAGCAGGGGGAATAGAGTCCTCTGCATCAGAATCCTCATAGGTAGAAAAAGGTGAATCCTGGTCATCAGAGGAAATAGAAATTTTAGAATCCTGATCAGAAGTATCATAAGCAAATTCAGTCCTAGGTCTCTTAGAGGGGGAAGGCTGGCTTCCCCTGATTAAAGTAATATGGTTTTCAGCCATTCCTATTTGTTTTTTAGGCATAGAGGCCTGGCCATGCGGTCTGGGCGTCTGTTTTCTAGGCATGGACAGAGGTTTAGGCCTTGAAGAAGAAGATGGCGTCGGTTTAATATGCAAGCGAGTAAGCCTGAATACACCCTCAGAAGCCGGTGCCTGCACAGCTGCTCCAGACCCATCCAAGATTGAGGCATCCGTAGGTTCCACAGTTGAAGCATCTCACGGCATACCGGACTCCGAATGGGTCTCAGCAGAGGCCTGCGAATCTGAAGTAGCAGGTATCAGGGGCTGCGAAAGCGCCTCACTGAGTACCAGCAACTAGCTTAGGAGAAGCGTCGTCGGCAGCTTTGGACCTATGCGGCCTGTCTCTGTCTTTATCTTTGTGTTTTTTCAGAATGTCGGTAGTCGGGTGGCTTACCGAAGACATATCTGGATAATTGAACAGAGTACCAAAATATTTAGAAGCATAACTATACAGACAATGAATAGTTCATTGTTTAAATAAGGCACAAAACCGACAGTGAGGTACATCATGGTCAGGTCCTAGGCAAGGAATACAGTACAAATGAAAATCTTTATGAGGTATTTGCTTTCCACAAGAAATACAATTATCGACTTTTACCGACATTGGTTTAGAGCAAGAAAAAGTTTCCCCAACGGGCTACTTAACTTTAGTTGAAGACTTCGGTTCTGAAACTCAAAAATGAAAATTTCAGGAGTCGGCCGACCGGCACTTGCGAACTGCTTCTGCTTCGGGCACCACATGGCAAGAAAGACTGCTATAATGGCATCGGCTGCATGCTTTATACCCCTGACTACCTGACATAATAGAAGATGAGACAGCAACCAATGCAGGACCCAAGATGTTGATAATCAGGCCTTTGGTGCAGAGATAAGCACACCTCCCACCTGCTTCTAGAGTGCAGCAACCAAGCAACCCTTTAGGAGTGGTGATAAGGCTTTAAGGTGAAGGAACCCCTCAAACCTGGTTTCTGCAGGCCTACCCTGCTTCTAGGGCAATATAGATTGTTAGAGGTCCCCCCTCTGCCTCAGGGAGATTTGTCTCTGAAGGAGTCTTGGGAAAATCTCTGGGACTTTAGGAACAGGATTTTCTTCCCCTTTTTCTGATCCCTGTAAAAGGTCCTTTGGGGGTAAAAAATTGTATTGCTATGACAAACAGTTTCCCATCTTGTTCACTTTTGGACAGCATTTCCTAAATCTTTGGTCTAAAAAGGGTCTAGTCATCAAAGGCAGCACTGATAAGACATTCTGAAAGGCTCTACAAAATTTGTACAAGCGCATACAGCCATACGTCTGAACTGCAATGCCTGAACCTGTTGGTCTAGAAATGCCCTTCAAGTGGCAGATCAGACTCATGGAGGTGTACAAAATCGATTGGACGGTGGCCAGCTATGAAGACAGTCTTTTTAGTGTCAGTGGTGCAACAGGTAGCACACTTGTCTTTGGTGGAGAAGGCTGTGAGTTCAATTCCCACATCGAGTAGAGCGAATGTTGACACTACAGTGCATCATATGTGAGATGACAGTCTTTTGGATGAGACATTAAAATCAAGGCCCAGTCTGCTTGAGTTAGTGGTAGCTCAGGTGGATGTAAAAAAAACCTACAGTACTTATCGAAAAAAGTGGGGGGTCCTTTATTTATATACAAAAAGCAATCTCATTTACAACATATTTACAAATATACATGCATATAAAACTATTCACACATTCTTAATTTCCTTTACAATCTTACTAAATTTTAACAGACCCCACCCAACTCCTTGTTCCATAATCAGCATCTGATTCTACTTAAAATTGTTGCTAAAATCCATTTACCATTACACATGATTTAATGTATTCTTTCATTCTATATAATCCGCATAAATCTATCCATGTAACATATTCTTTACTTTTACTAGAACATCCACATTTAATCATATCAATGTTTTATTCACTTGTTTTATATCTTAAAAAAATTCCTATATACTTTCCTTTACTTTTTTACTCTTTTACATTTCAAATAATACATTCCATAGTTTCTTCTTCACAATGTAAAGACAGTTAATCACTTTATTTGGCATATTTCCTTTTACTGGTAATTTATCTATTACCAGCCTCCACAAAAAATCTTGACCATTCTACTTTTTGATTATGCCATTTACATCTTATTTTTATAGCTTTAATTTTTCATCTGTTAGACATTCCCATGGTTTTACACCGTAATTTTACCTTTACATTCTTATATTATACTTGCCTATCTTTTCTTCATCATTTTTTACTTTCAATCTTGGTAACATTTTATTTCTTCATTTATACGCTCTTTTACTCTTTTTTTTTTGTTTTTTGACGATCAATTAATGTTCGACCTCCACATTCATCAATATATTAAAAAGAAAAAAACAGAAACTGAGGCTACTTTATAGGAACAGAAAATTCCTCACCACAGACTCCAAACTGTCACCAACACAGCCATACCTTCTTCCTAGCCTATTTTGTCTCTCCAATCCTAACAAGCTTACAATCCACTTTAGTCTCCAAGCAAGAACAAACTTGTAACAAAATTGTAAGATTTACCACCATATACCCAATTCCCTCTTCAACTCCTTTTATCACAACTTCACATAATGCACTCCATCCTCAACAAACCCACTATCTGCCCCTCCATCTCTTCTCTAGTATCCTACTACACCCCTGAATGTTCTCTCTGAAGCTCCGATCAACACCTGCTGGATATATACAAGCCCAACAAAACCATCTGCAAAATTCTCTATAAATAACTCTGTATCCCAAGCATGGAACAAACTACCACTTACTGTAACTGTAAGAAGTATTACCCACCCAAATAGCTTCAAAAAGGAACTAAAAGACCCTTGCATACTCTTGCAAACTCTTGGATCTGCTCCTGCCAGGGCCCTACATAACCACCTCCCATAACCTTATAAATGAATAAGTTTTAAACTCTAACCATCAACATTGTTCCATTCACAATGTTTTACATCTGCCTCAAACAGTTAAGCAAAGTATCAACTTATGCTTTAAGATCTTGCTCCAATCTGTGGTTCAATCCAATGCATCAACTTTTTTTATTAATATGTTTCTATTGTCTGCTTTCAAGCCAAGTATTAACTCATGTTTGAAATCATATGGCAAGTTATATTTCTTGCTTTGTATATTTTGAAATTGTTTTTCATACTTTGTATATTTTTAAATGATTCAAGCTTTATATATGTTTTATGTCATGTACTGGAGCTTTTCTCCTAGATTCTCCACTGAAAATGGGATCACTCCCAGTTGGACTAGCCCAGTTAACAAATGTCAAATAATTAATTTACCATACCCCAAAATCTATCATACTTGCACAATTTTACTACCATCATCTCATATTTTTCATTTATCCATTTTATCACTTTGTATAAATTTAAAGAAGTATATATCACTGAGTTAACTAACCCTAAATCTGCTTCCTCTTTATTTACATACAAAATTCCTCTTTTTACTGGGATTAATATAGAACCCCATATAGATGAAAAAATCTCTGCAATAATTTTTCAAATACTACTGGCAACATGAATGCACTTGCCAAGTATGCTATTTTTCCCATCAGTACAGAATTTATCAACTAAGCCTTTTTTCTGTATGATAACTTGTATGCGCTCAAGAAAAGGCAGGTTTGCTTCATTTCTTCTCTTATGTTAGCCACAGAATTTGGATTGCATCTTTATTCACAAATTGTGTACTTAAAGAAATTTAATTCACTGTAAAATACACCCCCATCCTTACATCACCTAAACCTTTACTTTTCTCTATTTATAGCTATCCCACATCACCTCTAGATATTCATTTGAACAAGTTATTTCTTTTATCCAATTTTTTTTGCAATTATTATGTCATCAGCATATGTTAACAGAACTGGAATTCTTAACCCTTCAGGTGTTACATACACACCACTTCATTTTGCAATTTAATTTCACATACTATCACAATCATAACTCAAGCAAAAAGTAAACAACTCATTAGACATCACTATCTTACACCACTCTCATTTGTACATCTTGGCTTATCCAAACATTTACAAATGTTTTTACATTATTATTACTACATGCTGACATACATAATTGCCTAACTTTCTCACTTATAATATATTCTTTTATTATTACTGGAAGACTTCCTGTCCAATTGTATCAAATGCCTTATTACAGTCTCATTATGATTTTTACTTTTCTATTCATAATACCATCCACAATTCTCTATCATTAATAAGTTTTCACAGACCTTCACCTTTACAGTATATATTATATATACATCACATCTTTTATAGTATTTTCCATTTTAGTTTCTATTTTCTGTACTATTTTCATAAATATCTTACAATCAGTACTATCAGTCTCCAGTTTGTTTTAACTGTGTTCCATCTTCCTTCGTCCTTTATAAGCTTAAGTATTCCACTACTTAATTTTTTTATACATAAAACGTTCATTTACCCTTTCATTCAAAATCTTGAAATAATATATATTTTTGCATCTTCCTTAAATTTTTCTACATTTCATATTTTATTCCATCTGGTCATGTAGCCAAATTTATTATTTGTCCCAATATTTTTTTCTAGCTCAATTAAAACAATCTAATTTACCAACTCATTCGATTTTTCTGTTAACTTTTTTTTTTTTTTTTTTTTTTTTTTTTTTACTTTCCATGTTTTTTTTTCTTTAAACATTTCTTGTACATGCTGTACTACATTATTCATAATAATTTTCATGGATTCCATTTCTTCTACTTTTTTATTTCTCTCATTAAACTAAAATCTTCCTTTACCAATAATGCTTAAGTAACTCAATACTTTCCCTTTTTCCTTGTAAAAAACATCTTTGGTTATATAACAATTCTTGTATTTTTTTCTTGATTTGTTTCATACAATTCTTTTTCTCTGTCAAACTACTACTTTCTGTCATTAAGTTCTAAATCGTCCAATACATCATTTTAAGTTCTTTCATATTTTCTCTACTTTTCTCACACCCTACTGCCACTGTAAAAAACATTTTTTATATTTTCCTTAATAACATCAACCTTTCAGACCGATTTTTATAAGTTAGTAATATATGCTTTCCATAATGTATTACTAATCACTTTTATTCTTCATTCCATTCTTATTTATCCTTTTTATTTCTCTGCCTATTTTATATATTCCTTGTTTTCCTTCATCTCTAGGCATATTGTAAAATCAGACAATCCTGTTTCAACTACCTTCTGACACTACATCAGTTCTATGCATAACCCTTTTGTACATTTATGAATTTTTATCAAAACATTTTAGCTTACCACGTTGTACAACTAACATTTTTCTTTTATCATTCCCTTTCTTTTTTTGTAATATTCATATTTATCACTACATAATCTACAATCTGATGAGATAAGCTTACCCCTTCTTTACATGTATTTAAGCATATAATGTTATAATTCTACATACTTCTTTCCATTTTAAATCTACAACGGTTAAATTTCCCATTTTTTGCTACAGTTACATCTAGTATCATTACTGTATTTCTGCAGAATACTGCTGTTCCAGAACATCTCTCATTTCCCAAATTCCAGAGCATCTTTCCACCCATTAGTTTTGTTTGTAATCTTTCATTTGTTAAAAAAATAGTGTCTCTTCTTAAATAATTACATTTACATCACATGTATTACACCACCTCAAAATTCCTATTCTTACTATATTTTTAGCACAATTCACATTTACAGAAAGCACTCAAATTTTCATTTTCCCTTTTCCTTAGACTCATTATTTCAAATGTTAATCGTTAATTACAAGGCAAGCTTTCTTAATAGGTCAGTCTAAACATTGCCTAGTTCTCTCCCAAAGGTGTGGATCAAACACTGTACCTTCTGTCTGCGAGTCAAACCCTTAAACTTTACACCAATCCCAATCATTAGCTGTACATATCATTTGCTGTACATATCATTTTTCATCCATTTCCTTTCATTTTTCTTTTGTACTTACCTTTTTAAAATTTCTTTTTCTTTGTTTTACCAATAGAATTCTTTTTCTCTTTTACTACCTCCCAATTTATTTTTAAACCAATTTATGTCCATCACTTATTTCAGAAATTTCTATGTCCTCTTATTTTTCTCATCTAATTTTTTTATTTCTACTACTAATGGCTTCTCTTTGTTCATTTTCCTGTTTTTTCCCCTACTCTTACTTTCATTTCTGCAATCCATTCATAAAATCTCCAATTTTAATTACATTTATAACATTTTAATTCACATTTTTTGCATCGCGTCCCATTTCCTCACAAATGTAACATTTTCATTTATCACGGTTTCTTATCAAATGTCCTTTTCCCAAAAAACAAACAAACAAAAAAAAACATATTTTGGGTTGTCCCCAGTATTTTACGACACCCCCATTCTCCTCCACATTTATCATACTTGGTATATGTATATTTTTTCTCTATTACAATCCCATCCACCAGTCCATGAACCCTTGCTGACATAAACCTTTGCAATGTCCAGTACTTTACATAAAGTTAAAAAATGTCCTTTTAATGTCTTTTTCCACCTCTAAAATGTACACAAGTTCTCTACTTTGTTTCTCTATTAAAGGATTACCAAGATTCAATGGGTTACAGTCCGTCATTCTTTCATACTCTCCAAGGCAATTTTCCATTGAAAAAACAGACTCAAATATGTCAAAAAACATTTAAGAAGAATAAATACTCCAATTTTGTTGTGCTTTTACACCTAAAGTGTCTAGTATCTTGTCCCACACAATACCTGTCCATTTCTTTGTCTTTACTTTGAATCATTATGTACTTCTGTTTTACATTTTCTGCCTTCTTTTACTTTCACTGCACAGGTTTTCTTTTCCACCTTACCACTATTCTTCAGGATTCTCTCTGCACCCTCCTTTTGTATTTTCTCCATAATATCCCCAAGGCGATGTTCTCCATTTTCTAGCTCAACCTGTACCACCATTTTTAAGTTAAGTTAATCATTCCACCTCTGCACCTGGAACGAAAATAGAAAGTGCTCCTACAAAATGGATCCCACTCCATAACAACAAGTAGGGTTTTTTATTGATATTTATATTAAAAAGAAGTTATGTCTTACCATAACATTCCATCTGTGTTGTAGATCTTCATTCATTCATTACTGACAGGACTTTGGTTCCGTCCTCGGAACCGACACAGCCAGTACCAAGCTCATGCCAACCAAAACCTCTCAGCTAAGTCCTACCCACAATGCCCCTCTCACAGTCTCTTCAGATCGAGTTTGCCCGCCCTTATACTATAAAGGAGGATAGAAAATGATTAAGTAGGAGGCTCTGTTTGAGCAGATACCCTAACTAATAAGGTAAGCTTAGAGTCCACCAAGAGTCCAGGCAGGGGGAAGGAGGGCGGGAAGTAATGAATGAAGCTCTACAACATAGATAGAACATTATGGCAAGACAACTTCTTTATCTAATGTTGTAAATCTTCAATTAATCCTTACTGATATGACAGAGTCCCCAGCTACTTTTAGTCCTGGGTGGCCCTGAGGAAGGCTATTCCTGAGCACCATAGAACCAAAAGATGCTCTTCCCCTGGAGTCCATATCCAATTTGTAATGAGTGAGAAAGGTATGTGCTCCTGGCCAAGTGGCTGCAACTCCGATATCATCCATAGATGCCCTGGAATGAAATTCTGTTGGTAAATGAAAGTAATGGCACTCAAGCCAAAAGGATAAGGTTATTTTGGATACAGGTTTGCCCCTTCTGGGCCCTGTAAAGGCCAGAGACAGCTGGTCCATTTTCCTGAAAGATTTTGTTCTGTCCAAGTAAAAATGAAGCTGCCTATGAACATCTAGGGTATGCAAGAGATACTCCCCCTTATTTGAATCGTGGGGAAAGAAAACAGATAGGTCAAAGGATTGGTAAATGGAAAAATCAGAAATGACCTTAGGTAAAAAGGAGGGATTAGTATGTAGGGAAACTCTTCCCTTGTGAAAAATCAGGTAAGGACTCTTGACATTCAAGGTCTAACTCGGATACTCTTCTAGCTGAGGTAAGGGCCTCTAGAAGTAGGGTCTTCAAGGACAAGAATTTAATATTGCATGAGGTTGAAGGTACAAAGGGAGAACCTGTTAAAGCCTGAAGTACTAAAGTCAAGTCCCATGGCTCTGTAGGGGTTCCAACGGGTGGTTTGATATGCAAAACTCCTTTCATGAATGTTTTAAACAGGCGGTGTGACATAACTGATAAATTGTCGATTCAATTGTGAAAATCTGCAATAGCTGCTAATTGCACTGTGATCGTACATGCTGAAGCTCCTGTGTGCAACAGGGTAGTGAGATTTTCTAGGATCTTTTGAATAGGTATAGAGAAGGAATCAAGTTCTGTTCTTTGGTCCATAGAGAAAACCTAGCCCACTTGCTGTGATAAATTTTCCTGGTGGATGGTTTGTGTGAAGCCAGAAGGGTTTCGACAACAGAGGATGAAATATCAGCTAGCCTGGCAATCACTGGAAGTGGAGAAACCAAGCCATGAGCTTGAGACTGTGGAGATCGGAGTGGACCAGTCCCCAAGGATGAGACAGCAGTTCCAGAGATTGGTCCACGATCCATGGGCTGGGGATTAGACGAGGCCATAGGACTGGGAACCAGACTTGACGGGGCCACTAAGGAGCAATGAGGATCAGTTTGCTTCTCAAACTTTGAGCTTTCTGTAGAAACTTCAGAATGAGGGGAAATGGGGGAAAGGAGTACAGTAGACCCAGGGGCCAATCGTGCATCACAGCATCCCTCGGTGACTCTCCCTGGTGGGGGGTCAGGGCAAAGTAGGTTCTGCACTTGTTGTTTAGGGGAGAAGCAAAAGTACAGTTGTGTACACTTACCATAAATGTAGATGTTAGAGTGTATTCACTGTTGCAGTCATTACATTTAGGGTAATCTGCTGGCAGGTTTCCCTCAGTCAGCCTGAATAACAAAGTCTTGGGTCCTGCGTCGGTTGCTGTCTCCTCTTCCATGACGTCAGTGATATATAAAACATGCAGCCGACGCCAATTTATTCCATTTTTCTTACCCCAGATGTCAAGTACCCCCCAAATGGGGAGCAAAAAATAAATAAATTAATATATATATATATATATATATATATATATATATATATAAAAATAAACAAACAGCAATATATGTAAATGCACTTTTAGCAACATAAACTTTACCTTCATCTACAAGCAAATACACCACAAAGGCTTTAGAATATAGTGAAGGAAAGAGAAGTTATAGAAAAGGGGGATGGCGGGTGGGTAACCCGGACTGCAACAGTGAATACACTCTAACATCTACATTTTTGGAAGTGTAAACAACTGTACTATGTTCTTCGTGTGTCACTGTTGCAGTCATTACATTTGGGTAGAATCCCAAAGTTATGGACGGGAGGATGGAACTAAATAGCATTAGGAGCGGCTATAAGACCCTGCAGAACTGCAGTGGCAAAGCCTGCCCTGGATTTAGAGAAGAAAGGCAAATGATAATGCTTTGTGAAGGTATGAACAGAGCTCCAAGTAGCAGCTTCTAGAATGTCTTTGGTTGGAACTCCTCTGAGAAAGGCTGCGAGGTAGAGGCAGCCCTGGTGGAATGTGACCCGATTCCCTTGGGCACAGGTTTACCATGATGCAAGAAGCAGAAACAAATGCAGTGGCTTATCCACTTAGAAACAGTCTGCTTTGATATAGCCTTCCCCTCTGATCCTGAAGCAAATGCCACCAGTAGTTGCTCAGACTTTCCTAGAGATTTGGTCCTGTTTAAGTAGAATCTTAGTTGTCTGTGTACGTCCAATGAATGCAGAATCCACTCCCCCTTGTTCGTGGATTTGGGTAAAATGTTGACAGGTGAATAGTTTGGTCAAGAGCCACACTGGATACCACCTTAGGCATAAAGGAAGGATTGGTCCTGAGGGACACCCTGTCCAGGTAAAATGTAATAAAAGGCTCCACAGCCATGAGAGCCTGTAGTTCTGAAACCCTTCTTGCTGAAGTGATTGCCAAAAGGAAAGCTGTTTTCCAAGATAAAAACTTTATATCCGCAGTAGCTGCAGGTTCAAAAGGAGGCAGGGTGAGTTTTTCCAGCACAAAATTGAGGTCCCATGCAGGAGTTGGTGATCTTCTGGAAGGCCTTGTACTGTTTTAACAGAGGATAAGAAAAGATGGGAGGCTCCGTGTTGTAATGAGCCGAGATGGCAGAGGCATGGATTTTTATTGAAGAAAAAGATAGGCCTTTGTCAAGCATCTCAGTCAAGTATTGTAAAATCTGAGGGATTTTTTGTTTTGCTGTGTCCGTTCCTTGTGCTTGGTTCCAAGCACAGAATCTCTTCCATTTATCAGCATAAGATTTTCTAGTACTAGGCCTTCTGGATTCCAAAATGACATCCATCACAGATTTACTGAGAGGTGTTGTTTGAATAATTACATCATCAGCCATGCTGCAAGGTTCAGAGTTTGGAGCGGAGTGTGCAGAATTTGATTGTTCTGCTGAGACACTAGATGAGGTATTTGAGGCAAGTACTAAGGAGGGAGTTGAGACATATTCCTTAGAATTGGGTACCAGTGCTGGCGAGGCCAGTCCAGAGCAATTAGGATCATTTTTGTTTTTTCTTGTCTGACCTTTAGTAAGACCTTGGAGAGAAGAGGCACAGGGGGAAAGAGTAGACTGATGGGGCATCCACTATCCATGCTTGTCTGTGATAAGTCCTTGTGCAGAATTTGTCCAGTTGATAATTTTGGGGAGAGGTAAATAGATCTATGTCTGGGCTCCCCTATTTCTTTGTTACCATGCTGAAGATTTATGGATCCAGTTTCCACTCGTGCGGGTCCATAAGATTTCGGCTTAGGTCGTCTGCCAGAGTATTTCGTTTTCCTGTCAGGAATTGAGCTTGAAGATGTACTTGGTAAGTCAAGGCTGTGTTTCACAATGCCATGGCTAGCCTGTAAAGGGGGTAGGAATGTGTAGCCCCCTTCTTGTTTATGTACCACATAACCGTGGTGTTGTCCGTCTATCGGTAGTTGTCCTGGATGAAGTAATTCCTTGAAGGCTGTCAGGGCATTCTGAACAGCTAGCATCTCTTTCTGGTTGATATGCAAATGCATTTGTTTTGGGCTCCATATGCCCTGAATGCATCTCCCTGCCAGGTGGGCACCCCAAGCATAGTCTGATGCGTCTGTAGTTAGGGTTTGGGTAGCAGTGGGTAGAGTGAAAGACAGTCTCTTGTTTTGGTGACTTGTCTCTGCCCACCAAAGAAACTCCTGTTGTAGGGAGGGAATGAGAGGAATCATTGTTTCCAGACTGCGACAATGTTGACTCCATAAACTTTTTAGGTACCACTGAAGTTTCCTCATATGCAGTCTTGCATGTGGAAATAGTAGAATGCAGGATGCCATGAACCCCAAAGCCTGCAGAATTTGTCTTGCAGATAACAGGGGGTTTTGTTGCCATCTGTCTGAAGTATATAGTCAGTTGCCTTTGTTTGTCTGGCGTAAGGTAAGCCATCTGGGCAGTTGTATTCAAGCTTGCACCCAGGAATGTAACTTTTTGAGAGGGTACCAGTTGTGATTTCTTTTTGTTTATTGTGTACCCTAGGCATGTTAGAAGCCTATTTACAAATGCCAGATGTTGAAGAAGAACATCCTTGTTCTCTGCTTGAATGAGACAGTTGTCCAGGTAAGGATAAATATGTATGCTTCTTTGTCTGCAAAATGCAATTACTGGTGCCAGGCACTTTGTAAAGACCCTGGGCGCAGTAGATAAGCCAAAGGGCAGTGCAGGGAATTGGTAATTCACAACATTTGCCTTGAAGCGGAGGTATCTTCTGCACGATTCCCTTATTGGGATATGCAGGTATGCCTCTAGCGTCACACTAACCAAGCGTTCCTGCCCAGCATAGGCAGTAGCTGTTGTAAAGTCAGCATTTTGAATTCTGGAATGTCCAGGAACGTGTTCAAAATCATTAAGTCCAGTTTTGGACACCAGGCATCGTCTTTACTGGGTACCAGGAACAGTCTTAAATAAAAACCTTGTTCTTTTTCCTATTCTGGTACTGGTTGAATAGCCCCCATATCCATAAGGGATGTAACTTGTTTCCGAGCCTCTGCCCACTGATTTTGTGGCAGATCTGGCCAACCGTTTGGAACTGGCAAAGTATGGAGGACCCACCATTTGTCCTGGGTGATCATGTGCCAATTTTGTGAAAAAAGTGCTAGTCCCCCCCCCCCCCCCCCCAAAAGGCACTGCCAAAAGATAAGTGCTTGGTGCTGGAAGGGGAAGTCATTGAGACTGTTTCCTGTATGGCTGTGATTTTTCCTCTCCGCTCTTGGATGTAGAAGCACCCCATTGCTTAGGCCTATATGAGCCTTGGGGCTGAGATCTGCCTCTTTGTGGCCTGACACTGGAAAGGGCCAATTCTTTGTATGCCAGTTCCTGCTAAATCTGGGAGGCTGTACCTGCAAAAAATCCTTGACTGTTTGCATAGATTTTGCTTTGTCCTCAATTTTCTTCAACACCTCTTCTGCTTTAACACCAAACAAAGTATCATGCTGTAATGGAGCATCTAATAGTTTTGCTTTAACATGATCAGGCGGAGTCTGTTCTTTTAAATCAGGCATGCCTCCTAATGACAGAACCTGTAACAGCAGCCCTGCAGGAGGCCTCTAGAGAATCAAAACCACATTGAAAGTATGCTTTCCAACTTGTTCAGCTGCATGCAATAAATCATGCATTTCTTTGTTGTCTGCACATTCTGAATTTAACATTTTCTGTTTAAGCAATGACATAAGATATTGCTGATATTTAAGCATATGAAATTGGCAATTTAAAGCTCTTACAGCCAAGGTTGCAGAAGTATAAATCTTTTTACCCCATCTGTCTAGGGCCCTAGAATCCCTATCAGAGGGGATAGGGTTGTTTGCAGTAGAAGCCTTGACCCCTTTGGGACACTGAGAGATGGTTTCTGGGTCAGCAGCAGGGTTTTTATAAAGAAATTTATGTGAATCAAGAACCCTATAGTATCTGTCTGACTTAACAGGAGCTGGTGGTAAAGAGTCTGGAGATAGACTGGACTCTGAAAATACATCATCTACAATGTCTAAAACAGGAGGGATAGCAATGGGCCTATGCTGAGGCAATAAAGGGAAGTCTCTGAGCCTTTTCTTGGATTCTGAGTAATCTTGGCTCTCCCAGTGGAAATGCTCCCTCATAGTATGCAGTGTCTCCCCAAAAGAATAATCCTCAGGAGAGGCTGAAGGGATAGATTCTTCAGCATTAGAATCCTCATAGGGAGGAATAGAGTATTCCTGTTCAGAGGAGGAATCAGAGGAAATGGAAACCTGATCTGAAGATTCGTATTCTAACTCTGGCCTAGGCCTCCTATCAGGAGGGGGTTGGGAACCCCTGATCAAAGTAATTAGGTCTTCGGCCATTTTAAGCATCTTTTTTTTTGGCATGGAAGCCTGTCCAGGAGAATGCTGTACTTGTTTCTTCGTCTTTAGAGCTGCTTTAGTCTTTGCCTTTGAAGCTGAAGTAGGTTTCACATATAACTGTGTAGGCCTGAAAACATCCTCAGAAGCAGATGCCTGCTTAGCGGCTCCAGACCCATCTGAAGGAATAATTTCCAAGTGTCCAATACCTTGAGTTTCCAGCGGCATAGTCGGCTCCACATGGGAGTCGGAAGCGGCCTGCGGCTCTGAGGTAGCAGGCGTCAGGGGCTGCGAAAGCGCCTGAGAACCGGTGAACCGCCGACAGGCCTAGCAGAAGCCTCATCTGTTTTGGATCTCGGACGCCTGTCCTTTTCTTTTTCTTTGCGCTATTTATAAACTCCGGTAGTCAGCTGTTCAGACGGCATTATATAATTAAATCTTCTGCCAAACTAATGGAATGCAAAAATCGTACCGACGCTTAATAGTGCGTTGGTTAAATCTAGCACAAAACTGACAACTTGCAACGTTATGGTCAGGGCCTAGGCAAGGAATACAGTAAGAATGAAAATTCTTATGAGGTATTTGCTTCCCACAAAAAATACAATTATTAACTTTTTCTGACATCGGTCTGGAGCAAGAAAAAAGTTTCCCCAACGGGGTACTTAGCTTTAATGAAGAATTCGGATCTGAAATTCAAATTTGAAAAACTCAGGAGTCGGCCGACCGGCATTTGGGAACTGCTTTTGCTTCGGGCACCGCATGGCAAGAAAGACTGAAGAAAATGGCATTTGCTGCATCTTTTATACCCCTGGCGCACTGACGTCACGGAAGAGGTGACAGCAACCGACACCAGACCTAGACTTTGGAATTCAGGCCGACTGAGGGTAGCCTGCCAGCAGGATAACCCAATTGTAATGACTGCAACAGTGAAACACGAAGAACATCATTCTTGAATAAAAACCTTGTCCTTTTTCCTGTTCTGGTACTGGTCAAATAGCCCCCATATCCATGAGGGACGTAACTTGTTTCTGAGCATCTGCCCATTGATTTTGTGGCAGATCTGGCCAACCGTTTGGAATTGGCAAAGTATCGAAATGAAATCAGTACCCCTGGGATACTATGTTTAATACCCACTAGTCCTGGGTAATTGACTGCCAATTTTGAGCATGAAGTGCTAATTTTCCCCCCAAGGGGGCTGCCAAAAGATAAGTGCTTGGTGATGGTAGAGGGAAGTCTTTGAGACTGCTTACAGTAGGGTTGTGCTTTGTTTCCTCCAGATTTGGAGGTGGAGGCACCCACCCCATGCTTTGACCTGTAAGAACCCTGTGATTGGTATTTAGAGCCTTTTGAGCACCTGGATTTGCCTTGAGAGGCTCTGTTGGACACAGGAAAGGACCAATTTTTAGTAGGTCAATGCCTGCTGAATCTGGGTGGCTGCACTTGTAAGAAATGTTTTACAGTTTGCATAGATTTAGCTTTGTCTTCCATTTTCTTTAAAACCTCTTCTGCCTTATTACCAGAGTATCAAGCTGTAAAGGAGCATCCAACAATTTAGCTTTAACATGATCAGGCAGATTTTGCTCCTTGAGCCAGGCATGCCATCTAAATCACAGATCCAGTAACTGCGGCCCTGCAAGAGACCTCCAAGGAATCAAAACCACATTGCAACGTATGCTTTCCAACCTGCTCTGCTGCATGCAATAATTCCTGTAATTATTTATGTTCCACACAAATCAGAAATCAACATCATTTTCTGTTTCAATAAGCCCATAACATGCTGCTGATATTTAAGCATATGAAACTGGCAGTTTAAGGCTCTAATTGCCAAGGTTGCAGAAGTATAAAGCTTCTTTCTCCATCTATCCAGCGCCCTGGAATCTCTATCAGATGGGGTAGGATTTTTGGCTGTAGAGGCCTTTACACCTTTGGGACCCTGTGAGATAGTTTCAGGATCAGCAGCAGAATTTTTGAATAGAAATTTGTGGGAGTCAGGCACCCTGTAATATCTGTCTGGCTTACTAGGAGCCGGAGGTAGGGAATCAGGAGCCATGCTTGATTCCGAAAACACATTATCACCAATGTCTAATACAGGAGGTATAGCCAAAGGCCTATGCTGAGGAAGAAGGAGGAAATCCCTAAGCCTCTTTTTTGATTCAGAGAAATCCTGACTCTCCCAATGAAAATGCTCCCTTTAAGTATGCAAGGTTTCTCCAAAAGAATAATCCTCAGGAGGAGATGCAGACGGGATGGATTCTTCTGCGTCTGAATCCTCACAGGGTGGTATAGAAAATTCCTGATCAGAAGAGGAATCAGAAGAAATAGAAACCTGATCTGAAGATTCATAATCAGTGTCCTTCTTGCCTAGGCCTCTTAGCAGGGGGGGGGGGTTTGGAAGCCCCGATCAAGGTAATTAAGTCATCAGCCATTTTGATCATTTGTTTTGTAGGCATAGAGGCCTAAGCACGTGGCTCATGCATCGGTTTTTTAGACTTAGAAGATGTTTTTGATCTTGTCTTTGAAGCTGGAGTCTGTTTTATATAAAAATGTTGAGGCCTGAAAACACCCTCAGAAGCCGGTGCCTGCTCAGCGGCTCCAGACCCATCCAAGGGAGAGACATCTGCAGGTTCGATACTCTGAGAATCTCGCGGCATACCTGACTCCGCATGGGTCTCGGTAGAGGCCTGCGACTCAAAAGTAGCGGGTAGCGAAAGCACCTCACTGAGTACCGGCAAACCGGCGACTAGCTTAGGAGAAGCTTAGTCATCGGTTTTGGACCTCGGTCTGTCTCTGTCTTTTTCTTTGCATTTTTTGTGAACTCCAGTAGTCGGATTGCTAACCAACGACATTTCAGGATAATTAAATCTGGATCCAAAATATTCTGAAGCAAAAATATACTGACGCTTAATAGTGTGTTAGTTAAATCTAGCACGAAACCGACAGCAAGGCACGTTATGATCTGGGCCTAGGCAAGGAATACAGTACAAATGAAAATCCTTATGAGGTATTTGCTTCCCACAAGTAATGCAATTATTAACTTTTACTGACATCGGTAAGGAGCAAGAAAAAAAGTTTCCTCATCGGGGTACTTAGCTTTAGTTGAAGACTTCAGTTCTGAAACTCGAATGCAAAAATTTCATGAGTCGGCCGACCGGCACTTGCGAACTGCTTCTGCTTCGGGCACCATGCGGCAAGAAAGACTGAATAAAATGGCATCAGCTGCATGTTTTATACCCCTGACGTCATGGAAGAGGAGACAGCAACTGACGAAAGCCCTAAGACTTTGTTATTCAGGCCGACAGAGGGCAACCTGCCAGCAGATTACCCTAAATGCAATGACTGCAACAGTGAAAAACAAGGAACATCAGGTCGCAGCAAGGCCTGCCCCAGCGACGGAATATCTGAGCCACTATTATTGGGTTGAGGGACCACTCGTGAGGCATCAAGATGTTCCTACTCAGACTGCCTGCAATAAGATTAGATCTCCTGGGAATGTGCATTGCAATGAGAAAATGATTGGAAGCTATCGCCCAATGGCATATTCTCATGGCTTCCCGACATAGGGGGTATGACCTGGTTCCGCCTTGTTTGTTGATGTACCAGACAAAGTACAGTTTTGTACCTACCATAAATGTAGATGTTCAAGTGCTAATACAGCTGCAGTCATAACAGATGGGTTCTCCTGCCGTCAGGCGGGTCCTCGGATGGCCGAATTCCAAAGTCTAGGTCTGGCGTCGGTTGTCGTCGCTTCTTCCCTGACGTCAGTGCGACAGGGGTATAAAGGAACCAGCCAACGCCATTTTCTTCAGTTTTTCTTGCCCCAGATGTCAGGTGCCCCCAGAAGGAAGGCAATACATACATTTATGTAATCATGCAGTGCAATATAATCAAAATACAGTAGTTGCAAGCAAATACATCATAAATGAATACCACAATCAGGTTGTATGAGGATGTGTTAGCCTATAGGCCTGTCCCAAGAGGGGAAGGAGGGAGGGAAACCTGGACTGCAGCTGTATTAGCACTCGAACATCTACATTTATGGTAGGTACAAAACTGTACTATGTTCATTGTGCATACAGCTGCAGTCATAACAGATGGGTAGAATCCCAAAGCTAAGAAAGGGGTGGCAGGCACTAAGTGGAATTAGGAGGAGCCAAAATGCCCTGCAAGACTGCAGTGGCAAAGCCTGCTCTAGATTTTGAGTATAATGGTAGGTTGTAGTGCTTGGAGAAGGTATGCACAGAACTCCAAGTGGCTGCTTCCAAAATATCCTTGGTAGGAACTTCTCTGAGGAATGCTGCAGAGGTGGCTGTGGCCCTGGTGGAATGAGTCCTAATGCCTGTAGGAATAGTTTTGCCATGAAAGGAATAGCAAAAGCGTATGCAGTGGGCTATCCATTTTGAGATTGTCTGTTTGGAAATTGGCTTCCCTTGAGCTCCTACCGCATATGCCACAAAGAGCTGTTCTGATTTTCTGAAAGGCTTTGTTCTGTCCAAATAATAACGCAGTTGTCTGTGGATGTCCAAGGAATGTAGTAATCTCTCCCCTTTGTTTTGAGGATTAGGATAAAAAGTAGGTAAATGTATGGCCTGATTTAAAGCTACCCTGGATACCACTTTAGGCATAAAGGACGGGTTGGTTCGTAAGGAAACTCTGTCCTGATGGAAGATGATAAAAGGTTAGACGGCCATGAGAGCCTGTAGTTCTGAAACTCTACGAGCTGAGGTGATAGCCAGAAGGAAAGCTGTTTTCCAGGACAAATATTGCAAATCTGATGAGGCAGCCAGCTCAAAGGGAGGCAAGGTCAGTTTTTCCAGCATGAAATTAAGATCCCAAGCAGGTATTGGTTGTTTTCTTGGAGGCCTTAAATTCTTAGCCCCTCTGAGGAACTGCCTTAGGAGAGGGTGAGAGAATAAAGGTGGATCAGTGATGTATTCTGCAGAAATGGCTGATGCATGGATTTTGATGGAGGAGAAAGAAAGTCCACTGCTTAGCAGTTCAGCCAAATATTGTAGTATTTGAGGTAAATTCAGTTTTCCAGGATCCTGGCCCTTTTTCTCATTCCAGACACAAAACCGTTTCCATTTTGTGGAGTAAGCTTTTCTAGTTGATGGCCTTCTGGCCTCCAAAATGACATCCTGCACCTCCTTGGAGAGTAGGGCCTGTTGTGATGCTAAGGAATCTTCCATGCGGCTAGACTGAGTGTTTTTAGCTGGCTGTGAAGAGTTTTGAAACTGTGCCGAGTCAGAAGAAGAGGCATTAGAGGCAGGGTCCATGGTGGGGAATGCGTCAGGCTCCTCAGGAGTGGGTACCAGTGTTGCCTTGGCCAGTCCGGAGCAATGAGGATCATCTTTGGTCTGTCTGCTTTGGTCTTTAATAGAACTTTGGGCAGCAGAGGAAGAGGAGGGAAGGCATAAACTGTCATTGATGTCCAACTGAAGGAAAGAGCGTCCACTCTCCAGGCCTTTGGATGGAAGATCCTTGAGCAGAATTTTGACAATTGATGATTCTTGTGGGAGGCAGAGAGATCTATGTCTGGCCTTCCCCATTCTTGTATTATTTCTGTAAAAACTTTTGGATGCAATTTCCATTCATGTGGACCTGTCATATTCCTGCTTAGGTTGTCTGCCAGCGTGTTTTCCTTGCCTGGCAAGTACTGTGCTTGTGGTTCCATCTGTAAGTCCATGGCCATGTTCCAAAGTGACATGGCCAGTCTGCATAGGGGATAAGAATGTGTTCCTCCCTGTTTGTTTATGTACCACATAACTGTGGTGTTGTCCGTTCTTATCAATAGTTGACCTGGTTGTAGAAGGTCCTTGAAAGCTATAATAGCATTTATTACTGCTAGCATTTCTTTTTGATTGATGTGAAGGTACTTTTCTTTTTGGGACCATTTGCCCTGAATGCACCGGTCTGTCATGTGTGCCCCCCAGGTGTAGTCCGAGGCGTCTGTTGTGATGACTTGATTTGCTTGAGGCTTGCTGAATGGAAGACCTGTGTTTTTTTGACATGCTTGAGCCCACCACAGAAATTCCTTTTCCAGACATGGAATTAGTGGTATTATTGTTTCCAAACCGTGGCTGTGTTGAGACCATATGTTTTTCAGGTACCATTGTAGTTTTCTCATATGCAGCTTTGCACATGGGATTAGTAAGATGCAAGATGCCATGAATCCCAGAGCCTGCAGGATTTTCCTTGCAGTCAGCCTGGTGCAATTTGCCAGTGTTCTCAAGTATTGAATTAGTTGCCCCTGCTTCTCTGGCGTGAGGTAGGCCATCTGGGTGTTTGTGTCCAAATTGGCACCCAGGAAAATTATCTTCCGAAAGGGTATTAGCCTTGATTTCTCTTTGTTGCCTGTGTATCCCAGAGAGTTTAATAACATTATTACATAAGCCAGATGTTTCAGAAGAATGTGCTTGCTTTCCGCTTGGATCAGGCAGTCGTCCAATAAGGGTATATTTGTATCCCTTGAAGTCTGCAGTAGGCAATTACTGATGCCAGGCATTTCGTGAATACTCTGGGTGTAGTAGATAAGCCAAAGGGCAATGCAGAGAATTGATAATGGGTTGAACCTGCAAGAAATCTGAGGTACCTTCTGCAATTTTGTCTGATTGGGACATGCAGGTATGCCTCCTTGAGGTCCAATGTTACCAGCAAAGACTCCTTGCCCAGCATGAGAAGAAGTTGCTGTAGAGTGAGCATCTTGAATTTTGGTAGGAGTAGAAATGTGTTTAGGATGGATAGATTCAAAATAGGTCTCCAATCTTTTCCCTTCCTTGGCACCAGAAATAGCCTGGAATAAAAACCTTGACCTTGTTCGTGTGTAGGTACCTCTTGAATAGCTTTCATGTTTATGAGATCTGAAATTTGCCTTTGTGCCTCTGCCCTTTGATTGTGTGGCAGGTTGGGCATGCCTCTCATTTTTGGAAGGATATGAAAATGGAATTTGTAGCCTCTGTTTATAATGTCCAGGATCCATTTGTCCTTTGTGACAACATGCCAATTTTTTGAAAATAATGCCAGCTTTCCTCCTAAGGGGGCTGCCATTTGAGACCTGGTTGGCATGCAAAGGGGAAAGTCATTGGGTTTGCTTTCTGAAAGATTGCGAGTTGTCCTCACCACCTCTTTGTGTAGGAGCTTGCCATTGTCTGCCTCTATACGATCCTTGTGATTGTCCTCTGCCCCTCGGGCGCCTGTATCTGCCTCTTTGGGGTCTGTCTGTGGCAGGAAAGGACCAGTTTTTGGAAGGCCAATTTCTACTAAAACGTGGGGGTTGAACCTGCAGAAATTCTTTCACAGTTTGCATTGATTTAGCCTTTTCCTCCATTTTCCGTAATACTTCCTCAGCATTAGCACCAAATAGTACATCCTTTTGAAGACAGGTGTCTAGTAATTTAGCTTTGACATGATCAGGCAAGGCTTGTTCCTTGAGCCAGGCATGCCTACGTATGACTGAGCCTGTAACAGCAGCTCTACATGAGGCGTCTAGAGCATCAAAACCACATTGTAAGGTATGCTTACCCACTTGTTCTGCACTATGCATCAAATCCTGCAACTCCTTCAAGTCTGGTTGTTCAGGTTGTGACATTTTACTTTTCAATTGTGATAACAAAAACTGTTGGTATTTTAGCATATGAAACTGACAGTTTAAGGCCCTCATGGATAAGGTAGCCAAGGTATATACCTTTTTTCCCCACCTTTCTAAGGATCTGGAATCTCTCTTGGAAGGCAATGGATTTTTGGCAATGGAGGCCTTAACTCCCTTGTGCCCCTGTGAGATGGTTTCTAGGTCAGCAGCATGGCTTTTGTATAGAAATTGGTGTGAGTCAGGAACCCTGTAGTACCTGTCAGGCTTAACTGGAGCTGGAGGTAGAGAGTCCGGGTTAAGGCAGGCCTCAGAGTAAACATCATCTAGGTTGTCCAAGACAGGAGGTATAGCCAGAGGCCTGTGCTGGGGTAACAAAAGAAATTCCCTGAGCCTTTTCTTGGAATCTGAATAATCCTAGCCTTCCCAGTGGAAGTGTTCCCTTAAGGTATGCAAAATTTCCCCAAATGAGTAATCCTCAGGGGGGGATACAGAAGGAATAGACTCCTCCGCATCAGAGTCTTCAAAAGGGGAGTAAGATTGTTCCTGATCATCTGAGTGTTCTGAAATAATGGAGCCCTGATCAGAGGAGGGGGAATCTTACTCCACTCTGGGCCTTTTGTCCGGAGGGGGCTGAGAACCTCTGATTAGAGTAAATTAAATCCTCAGCCATTTTAAGCATCTGTTTCTTAGGCATGGGGCTTGGAGATGGGTCCTGTGTAGCTGGTCTCTTAGAGTGCATGGTTGCTTTAGACTTGGTGAAAGCCTTGATGGAGAAAGAAGAGGAAGGTCTGAAGACACCTTGAGTGGAGGTGGACCTGTCCACATTCTGTGTTTCAACGCCAAGAGTGGCTTCGGTATCTGTAGTCGGGGTGGGGGCCGAGGAGCCTGCGACCTTGGGCACAGGAGACACCGCCAAAGATGTGTCGTCGGTAATCAGGGGCTGCGTAGGCGCCTCGCTGAGAACCGGACCACGTGTAGTCAGCTTTGGCGTGGTGTCGGTAGAGGCCGCGGACCTAGAGTGTCGGTCCTTGTCTTTGTGTTTTTTAGACAAAACCGGAGTCGGGAGTATCCGACGACATAGTATAGTTAAATGCTTTCCCAAAATAATGCTGGGCGAACTCCGCCCGACGCTTAATAGTGCGTTTGTTGACTGTAGCACAAAAGCGACTGACCGAGACATTGTGGTCTGGGCCTAAACAAGGAATACAGAGGGAATGGAAATCCTTATGTGGTATTTGCTTCCCACAAGAAATACAATTATTAACTTTGTCTGACAAGAAAAGTTTCCCCAATGGGGTACTTAGCTTTTAAGAAGAATTCGGTTTCCAAATTTTCGTAATCTCAGGAGCTGGCCGACCGGCACTTGCGAACTGCTTCTGCTTCGGGCACCGCGCGGCAAGAAAGACTGAAGAAAATGGCATCGGCTGGTTCCTTTATACCCCTGTCGCACTGACGTCAGGGAAGAAGCGACAACCGACGCCGGACCTAGACTTTGGAATTCGGCCGACCGAGGACCCGCCTGACGGCAGGAGAACCCATCTGTTATGACTGCAGCTGTATGCACGATGAACATCTGACATGTTGTCCGACTGTATTGCAATAGTCCTGGAAGGGAGGGATGGATGGAAAGCTTGCAAAGTACAGTTGTGTGCCTACCATAAATGTAGATGTTCGAATGTATTCACTGTTGCAGTCATTACACTTGGGTTATCTGCCGGCAGGCTACCCGCAGTCGGCCCAAGTTCCAAAGTCTTGGTCCGGCGTCGGTTGCTGTAGCCTCTTCCCTGACGTCAGTGCTCCAGGGGTATAAAAGATGCAAACAACGCCATTTTCTTCAGATTTTCTTGCCCCAAATGTCAGGTGCCCCCACATAGGAAGGCTGGAAAAATAAAAATTATATCAAAAAGCATACATGAACTAATATAAACATTTCCTTCAAGCAAAGACACCACACAGGTTGTATAGAGTTGAGAAGTACAGAGAAGTCCCAGCAGAGTAAAGGGGGATGGTGGGTGGGTAACCTGGACTGCAACAGTGAATACACTCCAACATCTACATTTAAGGTAGGTACACAACTGTGCTATGTTCATCGTGTTTCACTGTTGCAGTCATTACACTTGGGTTAAATCCCAAAGCTGAGGTTGGGCGGCTGGTCTAAATAGGATTTAGAGAGGTTACCAGGCCCTGCAGGACTGCAGTGGCAAAGCCTGCTCTGGATTTAGAGTAGGGAGGCAAGTGGTAGTGCTTGGTGAAAGTGTGCACTGAGCTCCAGGTTGCAGCTTCTAAAATGTCTTTGGTTGGTACTACTCTGAGAAAGGCTACTGAAGTGGCTGTTGCTCTGGTAGAATGTGGCCTAATGACCTTAGGAACTGATTTGCCATGTTTTGCATAACAGAAGTGGATGCAGTGTCCTATCCATTTTGAAATAGTCTGCTTTGTGATAGGTTTTCCTTGTGATCCTGAAGCATAGGCTACAAACACAGTTGCTCAGTTTTTCTGTAAGTTTTTGTTTTGTCCAGGTAGAAGCGTAGCTGTCTGTGTATATCCAAAGCGTGCAGAAGTCTCTCCCCTTTATTCTGGGGATTTGGGTAGAAAGTTGGTAAATGAATGGTTTAGTTCAGGGCCACACTGGAAACTACTTTTGGCATGAATGTTGGGTTTGTCCCGAGAGAAACCCTGTCCTGGTGAAAAATAATGAAAGGTTCCACAGCCATGAATGCCTGTAACTCTGAAACTCTTCTTGCTGAAGTTATTGCTAGGAGCAGAGCAGTTTTCCATAAGAATTTTATATCAGCTGTGCTGGCTGGTTCAAAAGGAGGCAGTGAGAGTTTTTCTAAAACAAAATTGAGATTCCAAGTTGGTAGTGGTGCTCTCCTTGGGGGGGTCTTATGTTTTTTGCCCCTCTGAGGTACTGTCTTAGTACAGGATGTGAAAAAATAGGAGGTTCCGTATTATACTGAGCTGAAATGGCAGCGGCATGGATTTTAATTGATGAGAAAGATAGGCCTTTGTCCAGCATCTCAGTTAAGTATTGTAAAATCTGAGGTATATTTGGAACAAGTGGGTCGAGCCCTTGTGCCTGGTTCCAAGCACAGAATCTCTTCCATTTTTCTGCATAAGATTTCCTAGTGCTGGGCCTCCTGGCTTCTAAAATGACATCCATAACAGCTTTAGAGAGAGGTGCAATCTGAGTGGCTACATTATCTGCCATGCTGCCAGATTTATGGTTCTGAGTTGACTGCGCAGAATCAGATTGTTTTGTTGAGACAGAAGATGAGGAATTTGAGGTAAAGGCCAAGCTGGGCCCTGAGATAAGCTCTTTAGGATTGGGTACCAGTGCTGGCATGGCCAGTCTGGGGCAATCAAGATCATTTTTGGCCTTTCTTGTCTGACTTTTAGGAGCACTTTGGTAAGAAGAGGCATTGGTGGGAAGGTATAGACTGTCAGAGCTTTCAAGCTGAATGATAGAGCATCCACTTTCCATGCTTGAAAGTGATAAGTTCTTGTGCAGAATTTCTGTAGTTGGCAATTGTGAGGGGAGGCAAAAAGATATGTCTGGGCGTCCCCATTTCCTTGTTATGCTGAACACCCGTGGATTCAGTTTCCATTCATGACTGTCCATGAGATTTCTGCTTAGTTCATCTGCCAGTGTATTTTTTGTTCCTGGCAGGAATTGTGCCTGCAGATGTACCTGATAGGTTAGTGCTGTGTTCCACAAGGTCATGGTTTGCCTGCACAGGGGGTAGGATTGTGTGTCCCCTTGCTTGTTTATGTACCACATAACTGTGGTATTGTCCGTCTTTATTAGTAGTTGTCCTGGATGTAGTAGGTCCTTGAAAGCTGTCAGGGTATTCTGTACTGCTAGCATCTCTTTCTGATTGATGTGAAGATGCATTTGTTCCTTGGGCCACGTGCCCTGAATACATTTCTCTGCCATATGTGCCCCCCAGGCATAATCCGATGCATCCGTTGTTATTGTCTGGCTGTGGGTAAGGTGAAAGGCTGTCCCTTGTTGTGGTGACAGGCCTGTGACCACCATCGAAACTCCTGTTGCAGGCAAGGAATTAAAGTTATGTTGGTCTCCAGGCTGTGACAATGTTGAGGCCAAAACTTTTTAGATACCACTGTACTTGCATATGGAATTAGTAGAACGCAGGATGCCATCAAGCCCAGGACCTGCAGAATTTTTCTTGCAGGGAGCTGGGTCTTTGTTGCCATCAGTTGAAAGTATTGAGGCAGTTGCCTTTGTCTGGCATGAGATAAGCCATCTGGGCATTTGTATTTAAGCTTGCACCCAGGAATATTATCTCTTGAGAGGGCACTAGTTTTGATTTCTTTTCGTTTACTGTGTACCCTAGGAAAATTAGTAATCTTTTTACAAATGCCAGATGCTTTAGTAGAACTTCCTTGCTCTCTGCTTGAATAAGGCAGTCGTCCAAGTAGGGATATATTTGAATTCCTTTTTGTCTGCAAAATGCCATTACTGGTGCCAGGCATTTTGTGAAGACCCTGGGCGCAGTAGATAAGCCAAAGGGCAGTGCAGAGATTTGGTAATGCATTGATCCTGCTATGAATCTTGCTCTCTGCTTGAATAAGGCAGTCGTCCAAGTAGGGATATATTTGAATTCCTTTTTGTCTGCAAAATGCCATTACTGGTGCCAGGCATTTTGTGAAGACCCTGGGCGCAGTAGATAAGCCAAAGGGCAGTGCAGAGATTTGGTAATGCATTGATCCTGCTATGAATCTGAGGTATCTTCTGCAAGTTTGTCTGATTGGGACATGCAGGTATGCCTCCTTGAGGTCCAAAGTAACTAGCCAAGCCTTCTTGCCCAGCATGGGTAGAAGCTGCTGTAGTGTTAACATTTTGAAATTTGGTACATCCAGGAAAGTATTTAGGATTGACAGGTCCAGTATTGGTCTCCAGGCTTTGTCCTTTCTGGGTACTAAGAAAAGTCTTGAGTAAAATCCTTGCCCCTGTTCTTGCTGTGGCACTCTTTGAATAGCTCCCATGTCCATGAGAGCAGCAATTTGTTTTTGCGCCTCTGCCCATTGGTTTTGTGGCAGGTCTGGCATACCTCTTGATTTTGGAAGTGTGTGAAAGTGGAACCTGTAACCTTGAGAAACAATATTCAGTACCCATTTGTCTTGGGTAATTATGTGCCAATTTTTTGAGAAAAGTGCTAGCTTTCCCCCTAGTGGTGCTGCCAAAAGGGAAGTGCTTGGCATCTGTAGAGGGAAGTCATTGGGACTGTTTCCTATAAGGTTGCGATTTGTCTGCCCCTCCTTTGGGGGCTGAAGCACCCCATTGTTTAGGTCTGTAGGAGCCTTGGGGCTGAGATCTGCCTCTTTGTGGCCTGTCTGACACTGGAAAGGACCAATTTTTTGAAGGCCAGTTTCTGCTAAACCTGGGTGGTTGAACCTGTAAAAAATCCTTTACTGTCTGCATTGATTTTGCTTTATCCTCCATTTTCTTTAACACCTCTTCTGCCTTAATACCAAACAAAGTATCATGCTGTAGTGGAGCATCCAATAATTTAACTTTTACAATGTCAGGTAAACTTTGTTCTTTCAACCAAGCATGCCTTCGAATAACAGAGCCTGTAACTGCGGCTCTACAAGAAGCCTCTAATGAATCAAAACCACATTGTAAAGAATGCTTTCCCACTTGGTCAGCTGCATGCAATAAATCCTGCATTTCCTTACTGTCAGGACTTTGAGATTGAAACCATTTTCTGCTTTAACAATGACATGATATACTGTTGATATTTAAGCATGTGAAACTGGCAATTTAAAGCCCTTACAGCTAAAGTAGCAGAAGTGTAAAAAATTTTTCCCCCATCTGTCCAGAGCTCTGGAATCTCTATCCAAGGGGACAGGATTTTTAGCAGTGGAAGCCTTAACCCCTTTAGGACCCTGAGAAATTGTTTCTGGATCTGCAGCAGGGTTTTTGTAAAGAAATTTGAGAGAGTCAAGGACCCTGTAGTACCTGTCTGGCTTGACTGGTGCAGGGGGTAAAGAATCAGGAGTCAGACTGGATTCAGAAAAAACATCAACAACAATATCCAGCACAGGGGGAATAGCCAGAGGCCTGTGCTGGGGCAATAAAAGAAAGTCTCTGAGCCTTTTCTTGGATTTTGAATAATCCTGGCTCTCCCAATGGAAATGCTCCCTCATGGTGTGCAGGTTTCACCAAAAGAATAATCCTCAGGCAGAGAGGCTGAAGGTATGGACTCTTCTGCATCAGAGTCCTCATAGGGAGGGAAAGAGTATCCCTGGTCAGAAGAGGAATCAGAGGAAATGGAAACCTAGTCAGAGGAATCAGTCAGTGTCTTGCCTAGGCCTTTTGTCAGGAGGGGGATGGGAACCCCTGATTAAAGTAATTAGGTCTTCAGCCATTTTAAGCATCTGTTTCTTAGGCATGGATGACTGTTCAGTAGAATGCTGAACTTGTTTCTTTGTCTTTAATGGTGTTTTTAACTTTACCTTGCCGCTGTAGTGAGCTTAATTGTAAGCTGTGAAGGTCTGAAAACACCCTCAGAAGCCGATGCCTGCTCAGCGGCTCCGGACCCATCTGAGGGAATAGTTTCCGTAGGCCCAATACCTCGAGTTTCCACAGGCTTCGGTGTCTCCACATGGCTGTTGGTCTAGGGCCTGTGGCTCTGAGGTAGCGGGTGTCGGGGGCTGCGAAAGCGCCTCACTGAGAATCGGCGACTGGCCTAGAAGAGGCTTCATAGTCTGTTTTGGACCTTGGATGCCTGTCCTTTTCTTTGTCTTTGCGTTTTTTTTATATATTCCGGTCGTCGGTTGTTCCAACGGTATTATGTAATTAAACCTACAGTCAAAATAATGTAAAGCAAAATCAAACCGGCATTTAATAGTGCGTTTGTTGAATCTAGCACAAAACCGACAACTAATAACGTCGTGGTCAGGGCCTAGGCAAGGAATACAATAAGAGTGAAAGTCCTTATGAGGCATTTGCTTCCCACAAGAAATACAATTATTAACTTTTTCTGACATCGGTCTGGAGCAAGAAAAAGTTTCCCCAATGGGGTACTTAGCTTTATTGAAGACTTTGGTTCTGAAACTCAATTTCGAAAATCTCAGGAGTCGGTCGACCGGCACTTGCGAACTGCTTTTGCTTTGGGCACCGCGTGGCAAGAAAGACTGAAGAAAATGGTGTCGGTTGCATCTTTTACACCCCTGGCGCACTGACGTCAGGGAAGAGGCAACAGAAACAGACGCCGGACCAAGACTTTGGAACTCGGGCTGACTGCATGTAGCCTGCCGGCGGATAACCCAAGTGTAATGACTGCAACAGTGAAACACGATGAACATCGCAAAGAGAACTGCCCTCAACTCCATGGCATTTATGTGCAAGTTGGCCTCTATGGGGGAGCATGGGCCTTGGACCATCTTTCCCTGGAAATGCCCCCAACAGGGAAGGGTCCATGGTAACAGTGGCTTTGGGTTAGGGGTTGACTGAATGGTCGACACCACAGATTTGTTTCCGACTTCATACACTATAGCATATCTTTCTTGCAAAGGTTCGTTAGACGTATCATGTGGTCGACTGGATGGGTTAAAAAAAAGTGACCATTGTGATGATAGGAGCCACTGTAGAACCCTCATATGCAACCTCACCAAAGGAACTAATTTTATGGTTGCTGCCATGGAACTCAACAGCCGCAGAACTAGGCGTGCTGGTACAAGCTTTTTCGGGAGGAAGACTTGAATTAGATTCCTTATTTTTGAAAGCCTGTGTGAAAGAAAGGAGGCCAGATAGGAAGACTTGTCAAAAACCGCCCCTATGAATCCTAGAATTTTCACTGGGAATATGCTCGTTTTTTCCATGTTGATTGTGATGCCTAAACAAACAGCAAGGCCTTGAGTTTAAAAGAGAGGTTTTGAATGAGAAGACCCCTGGTCGTGGCGGTGAGAAGCCAAGCGTCCAGATATGGAAACACCCAGAATCCTTGTAGTCGTAGATGAGCTACTATGACTGCCATACATTTGAACACTCTGGGGGCTGTCGAGAGACCAAAGGGCAGTACTCTGAACTGGTAGTGATCGGCTCCCAGCCGGAAGCGGAGAAATCTTCGGGAGCGTTTGTCCATCTTTATGTGGTAATACTCATCCTGAAGGTCTACAGAACACATGCAGTCATCCTTCCCCAAGAAGGGGAGAATGGACTGAACCATGACCATCCAAAATTTCTGAGGTTTGATAAATTTGTTCAGTAGGCTGAGATCCAAGATTGGTCTCCAGTTCCCTGTTTTTTTTTTTGGCACTAAAAAGAACCTAGAGTAGAATCCGGATCCTATCTGGTCTGGTGGGACCGATTGGATGACTCTTTTCTAGCAGCTTTCCGATTTCTAAGGCTGCAGCATCCCTCTGACTGGGTGGGACGTTGGGGATTTGTCTTACGGGTCTGGGGACGAGATAGAATGGGATAGGATATCCTCTGGTTATTATTCCCTGCACCCAAGAGTCTGTTGTTACAGATAGCTAGGGTAGTTGTTGCAGAGAGAAATGCCCCCAGACTGCTTTCATAGGAAAGCAATCGGGTTGCTGTTCTGGAGCGCTGGAACTGCCTGCCAGTTCTCTGGCCAACCTGGTTACGCAGACCCCCGCTGTCTTGAAATGGGCATTTTCCATATAAGTTGCCCCCTCTGCCCCGGGGGGGGGGGGTTGCTCGAGACGTGTGTCATGAAAAGGCCTTTGGGACTTCTTGAACAACAGTGTGATGACTGCAACAGTGAAACACGAAGAAAATCAACAATTTTCCTCCACTCTGATTCCTGCAGTAGGATCTTTGAGGGTTGGAAAAAAGTATACCCACAGCAGACAAAGTCTTTCCACTCTTCTCAGATCGTGATAACATGTCTGACTTTGGGACCAAACAGGGAAGATTTATCAACAGGCGCATTGGCAAAAGAAGACTTGAAGGAATCCGTGAAGTCACACAGATGCATCCAAACATGCCGTCTCATAACAATGCCTGATGCAGCAGCTCGAGCTGCCCCTTCGGTCGTATGAGATATCAACCGCATCGAGGAGTTAGAGATGGATTCCAAGGTAGCTAGCTGAGAGGCAACAGTGTCTCGTACCTCGTCAGGTAGTACCCCCACCAAAGAGGCAGACAATTCTGAGATCAGATCTCTTTGGAAGCGAGTGAAGTGTGCCATGTAATTCAGCGACTGAATGGCAAAGGTTGCTGTGGCGAATGTCCACGTCCCCAACCTGTCCAAAGCGCAAGACTCCCTGTTTGGGGGATGGACAGTGGAACTATCTTCCACCAGTTCCTTCTTAGTGGCTGCCGCCACGACCATGGAATCTACTACCAATTGTCTAGACCAATGGGGTTGGTCCTCGGGGGGGGGGGGTTTATCTGGCCTCCAGGGGATGGATCCTATGTTGTCAGGGGCCTTCCAGGCACATTGCACAAATAGCTTTACAAGTTCATCTGCAGGCGGGGTCACCCAGGAAATAGATGGTCGAGCACAGAAAGCCTGCAAGAACACAGATTCTTCCAAAGAAGGGCTGAAGGGGTTTCCAATCTCCCCTCTGTTTGTGGATCTCGAGAATGTCTCCAAATGAGACTTCTTCCGGGGGAGACCGTGGGGACCCTTCTCCCTCATCACAATCGGTGTCTTCAGTGATAGATTCTTCCAGGGAATCCACGTGCTTCCTCTTGCAATGTTGCTTGCAGGGGACTCCCCAGTGGATTCTTCTGAGGAGGACCGCGGAGAAAGGGTTCCCTTCAAAAGGAGGTCTTGCGGTTCCTGTACGCAAAATCCTAGTGTAGGAAACTGTGACAGCTGCATACTGGGGGGGGGGGGTCTGGTTTCGATGCCAGTGGTGCCAACTGTGAGCTTGCTGAAGCTAGGACCCTCTCCATTACCTGGAAAGCAGTCCTACCCTAAGAGAGATGGGAGCCCGGAACGGAGAAGGACAACCTTGGAACCGGGGTCGCACCCTGCCCCAATGAGCCCACCTCCAGAGGAGCTCTGAGAGAACCGGTAACTGCCGGGAAAGCCAGAACCGTAGATGGTGCCATAGAAAAAAATCAGCTCCTAACTAGGTGTCACAGTGCCGACAGCCCAATCACTGATCAGAGGGTGTGCCAGTTCCAAAGGAACAGTGGCACCAAGAGTTATCAGTGCAGACAGGAAAGCCTCCGCTGTCGGTATCGAGACAGAGTGCACCAGCATGGAAAATGGTACAGAAATATCTGAATCCTGGGAGGAGGTCGGAGGAGGATAAATAGGTGAATATGCCGGGAAAGCTTCCATTCCAAGAGGGAAGGAAGACCTAGTCGGGGTCGGTAAGCCTCTAGCTGCCAAAAGCTGGTCCACAACCCTCACAACATCTTGTTCTGAAAGATTCTTGGTGGATCTTAAGGAAGCTGCCAATGGAGATTCTGGTCTTTCAATAAACGGGCTGAATTGTTGCCACAAAAAAGGGTCATAAGATGTGGAATACCTTGTTCTGGCAAGGTACTCAATCTTTGGAACCAAAGGGGTCATCATAGATGGAGCCATGGAAGTCATCAGTACTGTGGCCGGGGATGGTACCACTGCTGGTACAGTGGTAGGAGCCTGTGTCATAGTCAAAGTCTGCACCGAGGGAGATGAGACAGAGACCCTGGTGCCGAAGCTGTCTGCACTTACGGTGTGGAAGAAGTCTGGTGTCATCTGGGTTCCGAAGAGGACGGAGATGTCAGCACCAAGTGACTACATTTTTCCTTATTTTTTTACATCCTTTTGTTTAGGAGGTGGTGAGACCTCCATCCCGGAGAGAGCCTCCGAGAAGGGCGTTTTCAACATAGCCTTCAAAATGAGTTTGTTCTTGCGTTCAGGTAACATATGGTTGCTGAAACTAGAGCATATGTCACAAGACGTGTTAATATGGTCACCACCCAAACAATAAACACACCAGGGGTGACCGTCTGAGTTGGGCATCTTACGACCCCACTTATCACACTGCTTGAAACCTAACTTTGCTTCATCAGACATTATGAAAACCACACAAACACTGTAGTCCTAAATCACAACTATAACCACAAAAAACAGTAAGGAAACAAGAATTTATGTAAAGTGGAAGAGTTTATATATGTATAAAACAGATAGAAAGGAGGAGTACCAACAATGATACTAAGAAATACCAAAAGTGGTAAAGGAAGGGGCCTACCAAAGGTAGGGGAGAGGTATAGTACCAACGATGGTACAAAAAGAACTACCGAAGGTAGAGGATAGGGTTTTCGAAGAAAATACAAAATTTAAAGGCAAGAGACAAAACGTGAAAAACCTCAAGCAAACTGAGTAAAAGAAAATGTAATTATAGTCAATTAAACACAAAAACAATATACAGCTTGAGAGAAAGGCTTGGCACGTCTGACGAGGAACGTGGCAAACGAGATCTGAAGACACTATGAGAAGGGCACTGTGGGCAAGACTTAGCAGAGAGTTTTTGGCTGGCGCGAGCTTGGTACTGGCTGTATCGGTTCCGAGGACAGAACCAAAGTCCTATCTGTAAAGAATGAATGAAGATCTACAACATCAAATATATTACTTACATATTTCCATTTACATCCGTTTACAAAATTTCCATACATTATAAACTTTAATTTAAGCATTCCCCGGCCTACTCTTATCCACAACCAAAACATTATTTTTTCCAAAATCTTTGTCACAGTCCAGTTTCCATTGTATTTAATTTCATTTGGTCTTTCATTCCATATAATCCACGAAGCATAAAATTATTACTCTGTCCATTTTCTTCACTTCTGTTTACATGCACCATAATAACCAAATTCTATTATGTTCATATTTATTTGTTCAAATTTTAACAAACCTTTCACCATATTATCTTTACATATTTATTTTCACAAATTATTAACTCTTTCACATTTTAAAAACACATGTTCAGTAGTCTCACTCTCTCCACATTTATTGCATATTCTATCTTCCTTTTTTTAGTATAGCATATTTGCCTTAACCGGCAATTTTCTAATAGACAATCTCGATAAAAAATAATTACATTCTTTAATCTTTTTATAGCTATATCTCACCATTATGGCTTTTTCCTTATCTATTTCTAAATCTTTCCAGGGATCAATACAATAAAATGCTTTTGTAATACTCAAGTACCATTTCCTTTCTATTTTTCTCACATATATTCTTTACTTTCCATAACACAATTTTGTTTTGGTACTCTTGTTTTTTAACTTCCATTCCTTCCCACAATTCTTTGTATTTATATTTATTTGCTTTTGTTAACCAGGAAAATCCAATGGGCTGGTGTGAGCCCATTTTCAGTGAAGGCCTGGGGAGAAAAGCTCCAAAAACAATGTACATAAATGAGGTTATTAACTTTCTCTTTAACAATATACAAGAGTAACGACATAAGAGTCAGAAGGAACACAGTAAGAGACAGTGTATGGCTATATTTTATGGAAGATTTGAATGCTTAGCAAGGTATTCAATATAACAGATTATAATAATCGACAAATACACAATTAGGATGAGGCACAGTGTGCTGTAATTAAAGGGTGAATATTCAATAGGGAGAGTGAAGAAGAGTATGGGTATCGAAGAGATGAGTCAAGTCAGGAATCAGGTTAGTGAGGAATTGGGGACAGTGCAAAGGCATAGTCATTGAGAGGAGAGATGTTGGTGAAGTGGTTTTCTGAATGATTTATAGTCCGGAAAGAAGGTGGAAGGGCACTCCAGAGTTTAGCTACACTAAAAGAGTAAATGTATCGGCTTGCAGGGAGTTTTGGTCTCTTAACTTGGATAAGTGATTGATTTTCAGATCTTAGAGGTCGGTTTGGTTGATAAATGAGTCAGAAGTGAAGCAAGGGCTGGGCATTTGGAGGAATTATAGATAACTTTGTGTGCTGTTGATAATTGTATGTATGTGAGGTATTGTGGGAGTTCTAGCCAGTTCAGGGATTGTAATGAGTGACAGTAATGGGAAGAATGTTTTGCCCTGGTCACAAATTTAGCAATTTTGTTATAGCAGCTATCCATTTTAGTTTTTAATGAGGATTGGATGTTTGTTAGAATGGGGGTAACAGAGGAAGGAAGGTAGGAGAAAAGTTTGGGCTGTGTTTTTTTGATGGTGTTGTGGATGTGTTGATCAAAGGTTAAGTTGTCATCTAAGGTTATGCCAAGTAACTTGGTATGGGAAACTATCTCTAAGGCAGTCTTGTTGGAGAAGAAAATGATGAATTCAGATTTATTAACAGTGGTACATTTTTGGGGGTGTAAAGAGCAAGAGCTTTGTTTTATTTGGGTTGAGGGCGAGGTGATTATTTGTCATCCAGGTTTCAGTAATTGAGAAAGCATTCTGGGTGATGGTCAGAAGTTCGGTTTCAGAGTTACCAGAGCAGACAATAGTAGAATCGTCTGTGTACTGAACTACAGATCCATGAGTGAGAGCGAAATGAAAGTCGTTAATGAAAATACTGAACAGGAGGGGGCCTAAGATAGATCCTTGGGTAACTCCAGTGGAAGTAATGAGAAAAGGAGGGAAGGAGTGTAACCATTTGGTGGATTGTGGTCTGTTTGTGAGGTAACTGGTAAACCAGTTAAGGATGGGAGTGGACAAGCCTTGCTGTTAGAGCCTGGAAAGGAGGAGAGGATGGGAGATGGTGTCGAAAGCCTTACAGAGATCAAGAAAGAAGTGCAGAGACAAGTTTACCATCATTGCGATTGTGGTTAACAGTGTCTAGGAAGGATAAGAGAGCAGATGTAGTACTATGGCCAGGGCGAAAGCCATGCTGAGTCGTGGAAAGTAGTTGGTTTGGGGATAGATAATCCAGAAGTTGAATTTGAATACATTTTTCCATTATTTTAGAAATAGGAGACAGAATGGCTATGGGGAGGAAATCTGTTGGGATCGGACACTAAAACCCAGTCAAGTAAGGTGCCACTGTTATTATTGTTGTCAGGCCTGGTTATAGTAATAATGAGCTGAGTGAAGTTATAGAGGTTGATGGCAGCATTTGCAGAAAGATTTGTATGATCTAGCCAGTTTATGTTGACATCCCCTAGAATTATAGTTTCACTGTGGATATTGTTTGAGGTCCAGGCAAATATTTCTTCTAGAACAGAAACAATGTTGCCAGGTGGGATGTAAATGGCTACCAAGCACAGACTTTTGAAATCATTCAGTTTTAGCTGTGCTATGATGAGTTCAGTTGCAGAGAATTGGGGAATGGAGTTTGGGTAAGGGGTGATGATGAAAGAGTTGGGGTAGAGAAGAGCAACCCCCCCCCCCTTTTCTTGTGGGGTCTATCTGACCTTAAGTAGGAGAAACTTGGAGGGAGGAATTCTGTGTTTTATATATGGCTTTAGCCATTTCTCGGTTACGGCAATTATGTTGGGTCTGGAATGGGCTATCCAACCATGGAATTCTGGAGTTTTGTTTCTGATACTTTGTATATTTATGGTAGTGAAGTTTAGAGATTTATGAGGTTTGGGAGGGGGGAAGGCAAATGGAATGGGTCCTGGGTTGGGGTGGATGTCTCCACATTGGTGAAGTGTGGAGGTACTGTTTGAATGTGTTTTTGAAGCAGTTTATGCTTAGAGTAAATTTGAGTTATGGGGAGTGTAGTTTGTAGAGTTTGTTGTGCATGCGATATGATTATGTGTTTGAATAATAATGTGTTAGTGGAGTAAAGACTAGGAGATATTGTGGAGTACGAGTTGTGTTTGGGAAGGTAGATAGCTGTACAAGAGGTAGTTTTTGGTTCTGTGCGAGTGGGATGGAATGGTGTAAGGTGTAGAAGTAGTATGAGAGATGGTGAAAATAATAAAGACGTGGAAGTACAGTGAAGTTTATTAGTGGCATTAGTGAATGTTTGAGGAGTACAGAGGTACCAGAAAAGGCTGTGGGTAGAGTAAAGGGTTTCCACTTGTGGAAAGTAGGAATGATTAGTAAAGGCCGAGTGTGCTACAGTGGACAAAGGTGTTTATTGATTGAGGTAAGTGGGATGGGTTTACAGAGTGAGGCTTGAGTTGACTGGTTCCTTGAATATGGGTGGGGTATGGTTAAGTAAAAATGTAATTAATATGTGGTGGGTGGGAATGGGGGTAGGAAAACAGAGCAGGATGGCCCAATCGACTTGCAAGGTAAGAAACAATAAAAACAAATCAGTAAGGTAGGCTGGAGTTGGGATGATAGCCTGGAGTGGCAGAAAAGAGAAAGGGGAGATAATAGTACTTACTGATACAGGTGTAAGTGGGTAAGAGACACTTATTTTATGGATGTTAGCAGGAAGGAGGCAGGGGCTGAATGATTCGGTTTAGATGCAGGGAGAAAGGCTAATTAAAGGCAGGGCTGTCCTTTGTGGAGGAGATATCAGCTTTGAGTAGGGAAGTGGATGGATAGAACAGCTAGTAATGGGGGGTAGTACTGTAAGGTATGGTATTAGAGCTTGTGGACTGAGGCAGTCAGAAGTAGTGGGAAGTCTTGGAATGAAATTCAGGTGGAGTAGAGAGGCAGTCAGTTAGAGGTAGTGGGAAGTCTTGGAATGAAATTCAGGTGGAGTAGAGGAGTATAGACTTGGGTGACTGGGAGAGAGGATGGGTGATGTTTGATGGGTAGACCAAGATGCAGGTGTTAAGCTAAGTTAAAACTAGAGCACATACATTTACTGTTAGAGGACAGGCTGCAGGCACAGGGTCCTATCTTCAATCAAAGGCTATGGTCTCAGGACCAGGTTCAGCTTGGGGTACACAGTATTCACCAGTGTGAGGGAAGAGCAAAAAAGGATGGGAATATCACATTAATATAGTATAATTTCTATCACATTAATATAGTATAATTTCTATCAAGTTAGTTTTCTTCATAATTCCTTTTAATACCTTATATAAAATTAAATATGCTGCATGTACTATTGGGTTTATTAAAACCAAACCTCCTTGCTCTTCTTTCATATACATAATCCCTCTTTTGACTGAATTCAGTCTAGAGCCCCATATAAAAAAAGAGAATATAATCATCAAATTCCTTTTTATGCCTAATAGGAATCATATAGATGTTGGCAACATAAGCCATTTTTCCTATTGCCATGACGTTCAACAAATGTGATTTTTGTCTATATGAAAATCTCTATGATTTCCGAAAGTTAGTCATATCCTTTACTTCTTTGAGTATATTATCCCATTACCTGTATTCATTCCTTCCAAATGTTATTCCTAATATATTTATATATTTTCCATTGAACTCAACACCTCCCCATCATACCTTCAAAACCAAATCCTTTACTTTTCTCCTTATTTATACTTGAACCAATTTTTAAAAATTTTATACTTAATTTTTCATTTACTTTTTCCATCCATACTTTATTTTTAACAATTAATACAACATCATCTGCATAATTGTACACTGGCAATTGTACTTCATCATTTGTATCTACCACTACTTGACATTTTATTAATTTCCTTCACTATTACATTCATAACTGAGAAAATTACACTACTAGCTGGGCAGTCCTGCTTTATCCCACATTTGTTACCCAATCCAGCCATTTACATTTAGTTTCATATACTTCCTTTCATAAATAGATTTTATGGCTTGTAATATTTTTGCTTACATTATTTGCCTGCAATATTCCACGTAATGATTTATATTGAATATTATTGTAAGCTTTACTTATATCCCTTATCATAACCTTTGCTTCTACATTTTAATTTATGATATCATCGCTTTATCTCATCGTCCATAACAACTCTACTTCCTTTTCTTTTTCTTCCAAATATATTTTGGTCATACATTCTATTCATTTTTTCTGTAACCTTTTTGTTATTATTCTCATAAAAATGTTATAATCTATTATTAATTCAATGTTACAGGTCTCCATTTTTTATCTCCTATTTAACTCCTGTACATATCTCTCTTTAATTCCAGTTTGTAACTATTCACAACTTCTATAAAAATTAGTTTTGCCACTCTTTCATTTCTTTATACATACCATATTCAATTCTGTCCAGTCCTGTTGCAGAATTCATGTTAATATCTTTTAGAATTGCATTAAATTCTTACATGGTTTTTTGTTCTAAATACTCATTATCTTCCTAGTTTAACGTTTCACAATTATTAATTTGTTCTATATTTTCTTCTCTCAACAAATTCCAATACATATTCTTTATTTTGTATATTCCTTCTTGCTGTCTTATTTGCTTACCTTTCTTATTTTTTAATTCTCTATTTTTCCTTTTATTTTACTCAAATATGCTGCTACCTCTCTTTCTTTCCTTGCAAATAATATTTTTGCTTATATAACAAGTTAATGTTAATTTGATTCATTTTACAGATTTCCCTTTTTCATAAAAGGAATTTTTCTTCTCTAATATTTTTCTAAATGTTTGACTCAATATACTATATCTTTTTCTTTTCTTTCTTACACAGTCTAAGCACTATGTTTTTCTTTAAAATTAAGCCACCAAACAATTCAATTCTCATAAAAACTCCCTCGGTCGCATGATTTTTTGATAATTCCACAAGTTCTTTCTAATCTAAATACAATTCATTTTCATTAATTCTCTTTATTCCTTTTTCCTATTCTTATATATTCATTTTCCTGTACTTTAACCCATATTGCCACATGACCTGTAAATCCAGCATACTTCATTCCTTTTTCATAACTTTATTTTTAATAGCTGATAGTTTAAATCAATTTCTATCCTAATTTCATCCCTTTTATAGGTCCAGTGGTTATTCTCCCATTCCTTTTATAGGTCCAGTGGTTATTCTCCCATACACTTAACTATCCTCTTCTCATAATTTCTTTAGCCATTTTAACACCACAATTGCTCTTATTTTCCTTAAATTACAATTGAAATCACCCACCACTATAATGTCCATATTTACATAAAAATATTTCAAGAACACTGCTCTGTCTTTTTTGTCACATATGCATATAAAGCTAGAATTCTATACACTTTTTCCATTTCACGTCTATTACCATAATTCGGCCTAGTTCCACTATGGTTACAGCTAGTATTTTCATGCTTTCTTGACATAACATACACATGCCAGAGCATGTTTCTTTCCCCATGTTCCAAACTACCACACCATTCCAGAGAGTTTTTCAGTTTGTTCTTTCTTCCTGTGTTAATAATCCGATACCTTCTAAAACAATATGTGCATCTACTGCAGCACACCATTGTAATATACCTATTCTCCTTTAAAGATTTTTCATACTGTTCACACATAAGGTTAGTATAATAAAATGTTTATCCCTTTCATTTCTTATTTTCTCTAAGCATCGTTTTTGAATGTTCTTTTCCTTTAACTCTTTTCCATATTGAATTATTGCTTACTGCGCACCAATCCTCTTCTTCCTCACTTGTCTCCTCTTTTTCCTCGTTATTTTCTTTAACTTTATGTATAACCTCTTTATCAGTTGCATCTTTTTGTACATTTTCATGTACAACACATTCTACTCTCTCTTTATCCTGCATAACCATCATTTTCTTGCACAATCATTTCACATTCTAGCTAGGTATTGCCACATTTTTTGCACTATGCCCTGTTTTACCACATAAATAACATCTTTTTTCATCACATTCACTGATTAAATGATAATTTTTTTCCACAAAAATAACACATTGTTGGATGACCCCTGTATTTCACAAACCCCCTATTACCATGAACATTAAATACTAGGTACATACATAAAATTATAATTTTCCATTTTCAGTATTACTCTACATTTTCATTCCCCAGTACACAGCCATCTTTCATCATATACTTTTGTAGTGTCCATGACTTCTTTACATATAGTTAACAAATGCATTTTCCATTCCTTTGCTTCATTACATTATTCTTTTTTTCATTTGTCTGTAAAAAGCTTGCATAACATATTTTGACCATGGATAAATATTTTTCTTTTGCTTATATGCACCAAAAAAATTTTCCACAGCCTGCCCAGTCTCAAATATCAAGTCACAAAAAGTCTCAACAAAAATGAATGCTCTTACCTTGTTTGCTTTGACACCCAGAGGTGCTATGACAGAGTCCCAAACCTTATACCTGTCCCAACTTTCTTCTTAACAGTTCACACATACTATATACTTTTGTTTTTTACTTTCCGTTTTGCTCCTTCTCCCACAGTTTGTACATACGTTTTTGTCTTGAACTTTTTCTAGCACAGTCTTCTCCTTTTTCTTCTTCTTCTATTTTCTCCAGGATGTCACTCCATGAAATTGTTGCTCCACTTTCTGGTTCACTTTGGTTTACCATTTCTTCCAAATAATCATCCCACAACCCTCCCGATTGGCAGGTTGTAATTATGCATTTCTCAGAGGTAAATGTCCCTCCTTCAATCCTCTCTGAAAATTTTCCTCTGAATCCACCTCTGTTATAGCCACAATCTCTCCTTCCAATATCACCGTTTTTTTTTTCTGCACCCACAGCATCAGAAAAAAATTCTGGTAGAGATTCTACCATTTCAGCTACATTTTCATCAATCTTCAATTCATTTTCAGCCAAAGCTGAAACAGCCATATTTTCTTCCTGTTCCTGCTGGCTCCCTCTGCTCATGGACAGGAAACAGGAAGTCAGCTTGTGTAATACACAAACCCTTCCCCAACTACCACAAGTAGGGGAAGTTCCCCGATGGCCTGGCCAACTTTCCACTAGTAGTATAAATATCATCTCGGGTCTCCCCTGAAGAGGCTACAAGCCAAGTGGGAACCCAAGGTCACATAAAGGATAAAATAAAAAAAAAATAAAGAAAATAAAAATCCACAACAGGCATGGACCCAGAGAGAGACTGAGAAAGTTCCTTTGTTAAGCCCCTCTGGAATCTGTTATGGTCATTTACAGTAACTATAGGCGCACCTTAAGACAAAGACAGCTGACATAAAAACTCTTCCCATATCTGACCAAGACCCTAGACGTTCTATTAGGGGGATGAATAGCTGGACTCTCCCCGACAAGGTCCTTCAACATGGCTGCTGCCACCACCATGTTATCACCTGGAGGGGGGACCCTTGCTCCAACTGGCATTGCCTTGAGGAGCTAACCAGGTATTTATCCGGTCTCTTGGGAAATGGCACTCAGACTTGCAAATCCTTTCACACTCAATTAGAAAGGAGATCCTACATTCCATCTGGCGGGGGAACCACCCAGGAAGGAGCTGAGCTGGTACCAAATGCCTGGAAGAACAAAGACTCCTCCTGGAAAAGGGAGTCAGAAGACCAACCAACTTTCTGTTTCAAAAGCTCAAGAATCTCTCTGGATGAGACATTCTCAAGGTCGAACTGGCAGGCCTCTCCCCTTCAAAGTCTGTGTTTTCTGTTAATGACTCCTGTGGGGAGTCCATGTGCCAACTCTTTCACATAAACTTCCAAGGAGCTTCCACTGGGGGAAATGATCTGGGGAAGGTTCAAAAGCATGGGGGGAATCCTGAATAAAGATGGACTCAGGGTTAGTTCAGACCAGTTGTCCCAATGGAAAGGAAAGAGTAGGATCAAGACCCATGGTAAACAACTGAGGAATGAAAAAGGACCCAAGACAGACAGAGAGCGACAGTAGGAAGGCTGTCCATGGGGAGGGCAAGGATGCCCTATCTCCTGAAGTGAAAAGAGCTCTCTCCACTGCCTCAAAGCAGAAGCCAAGGAGAATCACAGGCAACTCCTGCAGGACCCAAAGCATACTGCCTACCGTGGTCCAAGGAATCCCGCCTTTCCTGCTTCAAAGCAGAGGTAGGAGCAGAGGCCCTGAGGGGAAGACATGCCTCAGAAAATCTTAGAGTCAAACCCTAACCCACTGACTTGGGAATGAAGCTACGGCTCTGAGACCCCTCAGTCTCCACCTATGTCAGCACCAGTTGAAACAGAGATGAAGCTCTAAACAGCCCATAACGTCAGATATGACAGGCAATCCCTTCAGTCTCTGGTTCAACAACTCCGAAACCAAGAGATGGATAAGAGCAGGAGCAGCTAAAGGGATATGGGCTGGTCCAAACCTCATAGGACCAGTGGGGACTAGAGTTTAAGAACTCCCAAGTTCAATTTGGATCCCAATTAACTTCCTAATCATCCTGGCCACACTTTCTTTAGAAAGGATCCTGGTAGGCCTGTAAAGGAAAGAGGATGACAGGGGTTTGGAGACCTTCTGAGGAGACTCCTGAAGAATAGATGGGGTTTGGAGACCTTCTGAGGAGACTCCTGAAGAATAGATCGAGTCTGGAAGAATTCAGCTCCAGTGGGAACCAATGTTCTCGACAAAGAGGAGTTCTGGCAGATGGAAAAGAGAGATCCAGAGGGGTGGTGAGGTCCAATAGACTCCTGAAGATCAGA
>NC_056730.1:708146062-708176950 GCF_019279795.1 Protopterus annectens | reverse complement strand
GGGGCGGGGAAGGGGCCCTCTCTTAAAAAATTCCCCCCCAAAACTTTGGGGTGTAACCAAAAGGGGTCCCAAAAGGGAAAGGGGAGAAGGTAACCTCACACAACACAATTCCAGTATCACATAGTCCCACCACATCAGCGAACCAAACACATAAATACACAAAAACATACTCAGAGGCTCTAAATAAAAATCTACCTAAGCAACAGAGACCTCCAAAGCAGACATCCAAGCAAACGATACCTCAAAACAAAACACACACAACACATAACCCACAAAGTCAATGTGCCAAGCAGCCACAGCCCTTAAGGCTGAATAACACACCTAATACTCTTGTTATAGGTGACTCTTGTCAGACACACTGATGTCCCGCTCACCAGGCTGAATCAAGAGAAGGTCACGGTGAGCTGCCTGTTGGGTGCTAGGATCCGACACATAACGCAAGCACTCAGGTCACTCCAAAGCAAATACAAATATGACTCAGTCATTGTACATGCTGGTGTGAATGACCTGATATGTACCTCCCTGGACTACATGAAAAGAGACATAGAGGAGCTCTCTGATCATGTAGCCCAGGCTGGTATGACCCTGACCTTGAGCAGCATCTTACCCTCACCTAGAATGATGCCACAGTACCAAGACAAAATTATCAATTTTAACAATTGGCTAAAATTTTGGTGTCATTCAAAGGGGATCCAGTGTCTGTCAGCCTGGGATGACATGCTCGACAAGCCATGTTGCTTCGCTAGGGACGGCTTGCACCTGTCACCACTGGGCTTTTGGATATTGGCAAAGGCTCTTGCCACCCCCATAGTGCCTTTTTTAGGCAAGGCTCAAAAGTCAAACCCACCCCCATAGACAGCACAAGGAACAAGAAACTAAGGGTAATCCTGCTAAATGCCAGAAGTCTTAACCTCAAGATGCACGCACTCGAAGCTCTCCTCAGTATGGAGAACATCGATATCTGTGCAGTGACAGAAACCTGGTTCAAGGCTCCAGAGAGCACCCCAGCACTACCAGGCTAAACCTCATATCATGCTTTTCGGCCCCAAAACCTGGACCGTACAACAAAAGGAGGGGGAGTTTCCATATTTATCAAGGATATCCACACATCCAGGTTAGTGGCATTGCACGAAGTATCGGAGACCATCCATGTGCAACTAACAGTGGGCAAGACTGCTTTTCAGTTTATAGCATCCTACAGACCACCCTCTCAAAGTCAGGAATCCCATTCGGCTTTCCTGAAAACATTGGAGAACATGAAGATCTCTCTGAACACCATTATATTGGGCGACTTCAACTACCCAAACATTGACTGGGAGCACTACTCAAGCCCCAGCACCTTAGGCCAAAGATTCCTGGAAATTATAAACTCAGATGCTATGGAACAACTAGTCACCACTCCCACAAGAGGGGACAACATACTAGACCTGATCATTACCAACATGGGGACTCTATGCTCCACACCAGAAGTATATCCCTCATTGGTAAGATCAGACCATAAATTAATTTCACTGGATGTCCACATCCCGACCCCAGCCCAGAAAACCACAGTGAAAAACTTCTCAAAAGCGAACTTTTCACTTCTCATAACTGAAGTGGAATCCTTAAAGGCCCCAAGGCCAGTGGAAACTACAGCCCAAACTGCAGAATCCTATATAAATGCATTCTACGGACATCTCCAGGAATGCATGGATCATGCTATCCCAAACAAAACCAAGACCCAATCATCCAAAGGCAGGCGTCCAGTCTGGTGGACCCCTGCCATAAATAAACTGTACAACAGAAGGAGGAAGCTACTACATGATAGAACAAAATCCCTAATAGGGAAGGCATCTCTGATCAGTACTAGCAAAAAATTACGATCCCTCATAAAATCCTCCAAGGCCAGCTTCGAGAGAAAAATTGCACAGGACATCAAAGACAATCATAAGGCTTTTTTCAGTTATGTTAGAAACCTGGGATGCAACTCCCAGACTTGTTCTGAGTTGATTCTAAAACAACAAAAAATACACTGAACCCACAGACATCGCCAATATCCTGGCAGACAGGTTCAGTGCAAACTCCCCCCCCCCCCCCAAAAAGAGCAAGCATCTATCCCGGCAGAGGGCTGCCTCCCAAACGTCTCAGATGCTCAGGTGAAGGCTGCCCTCTCCAAAGCAAAAAACACTGCTTCCATGGGACCAGATGACGTCCCAGGTTGCGTCCTAAATGACCTACAAGAGGAACTAAACACTCAAATAAAACAGCTATACAATCTCAGCCTCACTACAGGATATGTGCCCACAGAATGGCGTACAGCAACAGTGGTCCCACTCCACAAAGGTGGAGCTCTACGGACCCTGGAAACTATCGCCCCATAAGCCTGACTAGCTTAGTCTGCAAGGCTATGGAGAGGACCATAGCTCTCAACCTTCCATCTCCAAAATGAGGAACACTAGCCCTCATAATGTGGAACAAATGGGCAAAATGTGGAACACATACTAATGGCTTACTAACAACTTCTACTAGGAAGGTCATACGATGATTAAAATATGCTGGTTTTACTTATAAAGAAGATCCTTTAATGAATTAATATGATTAATTTCTATTTACAATGGATTTCACTTGAAACATTCTTAACACTGAATGTGTGACAGAGTCTTTCAATGTGGAACTTTGAGGAACTTCGAGGAACAAGAACTTTTTAAGACCCCAAATGAGGTACGTTCCTCGTAATGAGGTGCACTTGAGAGGTATGAGAGGATCATCATGTAGCTCATAAACAAAGACATTGGGGACCTACAGACACTAGATCCTACCCAGTTCGGCTTTGTCAAGGGCAGATCCTGCCTTTTGAACCTGGATGACTTCTTCAAAACAGTCACCAAAGCTATACATGAAGGGAAGGTAGTCCACACAGCCTATCTGGACCTTGCAAAGGCATTTGACACAATACCCCACTCAGGCATCATAGATAAGCTATCCAACTTAAATATAAACCCCTATGTCACAAGATGGGTCACAAACTGGCTCAAAGACAGAACCCACAGAGTGAGAGTTGCTGGAGCCATGTCAGACTCGAAACCAGTCACAAGTGGCGTCCCACAGGGTTCTGTCCTGGGACCACTCTTGTTCGGTATATACTTTTCCGAGGTACAGGCAAACGTGGGAGGACTATGGCTCACCAAGTTAGACGACTGCAAACTGGGCCATAATTAACTCTCCAGCTGACACAAACATCCTTCAAAAGGTCTCACAGAGACAGATAACTGGTGCCAGCGCCATGGTTTAAAGCTAAATGCCAAAAAATGTACAGTCATACCCTTTGGCAAAAACAATGTGCCCACAAATTACCACATAGGCGGAAACCCATTAAGTAAAGAGAAAGTTATTAGGGACCTGGGGACCCAAGTTGATAGCAATCTCTCCTTTGAAAACCACATTGCCAAAGTGGTTAGAAAGACCTTCTACATAGCCCACCTCATCACGAAGGGTTTCACATCTAGATCAAGAGAGGTAATCGTGCCCTTTATTCATCCCTCATCAGGCCCATCATAGAATACAATCCCCCTTGTGGGATGTACCTTACCCGACACCTGCAGCAATTAGAAAGACCCCAAAAGTATCTCACCAAGAGGATGAAGGGTCTCAAACAGATGCCATATGCTGCTCGGTTAAAAAAACTCCAGCTCTACTCAGTTGCATACCGCCTACTTCAAGGCGATCTATGCCTGACATACAAAGCTATGTCAAATCCAGAATTAATGGACATGCTCCACCTCAGTAAATCTAAATCCCTTAGAGCCACACGCTCGAGGAACTTGAACCTCAGCACAGAAATAAATAGAACTTGCTGGAGGGACAGGTTCATAACCCAGAGGCTCCCTTCGCTCTGGAATAGAATTCCAGTTCATGTGAGGCAGAGCACCTCACTGAATCTCTTCAAGAAGAATCCGATAAGTGGATGGGGGATTGTAGGTTTGTCCCAGGGATTACTCCCGTGTCACTATTAAACAGAGGCACAGTAAACTAAACCTTAAAAAGGGCACAGTATACTCAAATCAAGGGGTGGCGTAAGCCATACAGAATCGGGCTAGGCTTATAATTGCCCCAGGGCAGATAGCCTAGTATGAACCTATGAACCTATATACATACATGCATCGATATATATATATATATATATATATACACACACACACATATATATATATATATATATATATATATATATATATATATATATATATACATACATACATACATACACACACACATATATATATATATATATATATATATATATATATAGAGATAGATAGATACACATATATATATATATATATATATATATAGATATAGATATACACTCACACACAAGATATATAAAGCGGGAGAGATTTAAGGTAAGTGGTGTAGTGCCCTCTAGTGACTGCTGCTGTGGGGGTATGTTGAGCTGTAATGTTCATAAATTCATAGGCAAGTACTACAGTGTCAGCCTGCACACCAGTGCAAACCTAGACAAAAATAAAAAGATAAATAAAACCATTCAAGAGTTCCAGGAGGGCAAGGCAAGACAGACCAGGGGAGAATTTGAAGCTGTTTATTCAATTATCTAGGTTTACCTTTAAAAGCAATAAGGGTGCTACTCTGTTTGACAGGTAGTGTAACTTTGTTCCAAAGGTGAGGGATACATTGGGATATGATCCATCATGCCTGCATAACTCTGTTAGGGTATTCTGGGAAGATGATATCAAATACATGACCTGAATGGAAAAAAGTCACTCCTCCTTCTTGTAATAAGAAAGGGCTATAAAAAGAGAACGATGTGGCCTCAAGGAGACATTTACAAATCAAGAACACAGTCTTGGACATGTCATAGCCCGAAGACACACGTCAAGTAACAGAAGCTGAGGGATTTTCTAAATGGTCTGCTTCTGGACTTCAAATTGTGGATTTCCTGGGAGGCTACAGGCAGCTTATTCTGAATTGCAGCATAAAGGAATAGTAGTACATGAATTGATGCACTTATAAGACACTAAAAATGCAACTGTTGGTGACCTGATCAGTATATTTCCATTTTCTTTTTGCTAGAAGCAACTTTGAATATACGTTCCTGCAATGAATGTAAACTGCACTTCCTACTTGCATTGTAAAACTACTATTTAAATACTGGAGACACATATTATGGTTTTAACATGCTACACTTGTGAATATTAGTTTTTCATTCATGCATCGTTGCCTGCATAAGGAACCCCATTGTAACAATTTTCACACCTGCAAATAAAGAAACTGCTGGTCTCCGTGTTGTAACCACATACAAAGCAAAATATATATATACGTTTAGTTCCTGCAGGACTGCTAGCTTTGTAGCAAAATTTAGTTTCTGTTGTGAGCAACCACAAGGAGAATACATGAAAATTCTTCTGAGCTTCTGGGAGTCTAAACTAAAAAGTGACTTTCAGGATGTGTACTGAAATGGGGTGGATGGGCCATCTTCACAAGGAGGTACTGTTGAATGAATTCCTAAATGACTGCACACTGGAATAGTGGCTTATCTTTACCGCACCCTTAAGCATGCATTAAACATAGAGCCAAAAATGGAATAAAGACCCCAGCATAGAAGTGAAATAACTATTAAACCAAACTTATAAAAATGCACATAAAACAGTGGTGGAATGACAGTTACTGCTTAGTGTTTACGCAATCTGCAAAACTCATGCAAAGGTTGCTTAATAAAGAAGCGCAGAGTGAGTGTACTAAGATACAGACAGAAATGTGTTAGGAAACTTATGTTGAAATAAGAAACTGTGGGTTGAAGAACACGTTGATGAAAGAAATTGCTGGAGTTAGGTATACGCAAGTAATGTATTGCAATGTTACAATTAATTCTCTAACCGCAAAAAGTAGCTTACTACAACTTAAGTAAAGTCAAACCAATGAACTGGGAAGCACTGTGCTGTGAAATTACATATGACTTGTCTATTATTACCAAGTATGAAAAAGCAGTGTCATTAAAGTGAAGGAGTAATTGATACAAAAAGTGTTAAGGAAGACACTATGGCATCAAAAACCTGTGTTAAAAAACACTGAACAAATTTGTGATGTTGTTACTGTTCTGGCTTTCTGGGAAAAATAAGTCAGGGAATCCTACACTGCATGCACTGGAAAAATGTCGACTGCACTGCAAGTTCTAGACTAAAGCCTAAACAGTGTGTAAAGTGCAAAGTTTAGAGGTTCAGTGGTAGGTTTCCAAAGTACAAATGTGCAGCAATAACCCCAGTATTGTTTCTACTTTGTTCTGTTATCCTGTGTGTAACATCCCCACTCTGGGCCAGTAATCAAGGAGCCTGAATCCTCACCACCAACACTGGAGGGGGACGTTCATTTGCAATACAAATGGATACACTCAGTATTTCCAGATACAGACCTCTCTGCATCAAGCACAATTTCCCTTAAGAGCACAAAGGGAACACCCTCAGTCTGGGAGCTGTTTCCTCTCTTTCTCTCGTCACACCCCCAATAAGACTCACCAGTGGCACAGCTGAAGGGTTAGGTCCTCAGCACAGTGTCCAAGCTAAGTCCTCCATAATCCTCTCTGTGAAACCAGTGTTTCGTGTCCCTGCTCCAAGTAGATGACACACACAATCTTTGTGATTTAATGTTCACACACACACACACACACCTGGGAAAGGCTGGCACAATTACCCACTCTATCAACTTTGCCCAGACTATAAGGTAGATTCTTTGCCACCAGTCTGTTACTAAAAGGCTCTTAAAAGGGTATCCAATTATACTGAGTGAACTTAATACAAATGACCAAATGGCCAGGTTTCAGGAGTGGTCACAATTATCACCACATAAACATATGCAAATACTCTCAAAGCTTACATATTTTCTAAAAAGGACTAGCCACAATGAAAAGTTTAAATCTATTTAATAGTAAATAATAAAAGAACAAACAAATACTAAGCATCTAGTTACAGTAAACACCAGAGTTTCAACAGAGGAAATATTAAAAATAACACAGCTGAAAAGATTCACACAGTTTGGAATAATACTTCAACTATTCATAGGTTCATTCCGGCCTGATCTAGAGTACTAGTCTCTGGTCACTTAATAGCACAAGGCAAGATGAATTAGGTACGCGGTCTTCCTCCTTTGTCAGGTTCCAAGTAAAGACTGCCCAGTTTGACAGACTTCTCAACATAATATCTAACTATTTCAGAGTTGATTACACAATGACATCACATCTGATCATCTGACTTGGTTTCCCACACTCCCCAACACTAGGAGCTGCTAGGATTTTAGCACCTATGTGTCAATATGCACACAGACAGAGCTTTGCTCAAATCTACTGCAGCTCCTGGAAGTCATAAAACCATAAAGCACTTCCTTTCTTCAAAACAGTGAGACAACATCTTTATGGCATATGCTCAGTTGTTGTTGTGTCTTTTGGCTTTTCCCGGTTAGGGGTCGCCATAGCAGAACTCTGGTCCGCTAATGATTGGCAGTAGATTTTTACGTGCCGAGTTGCCGGCCCTGACGCACAACCTTCAACGAAGGTACACCTATTCACGCATGTCTCCACACAGAAGACGCTCTAGCTGAGAATAGAACAAGACAATGTCTTACTGTGAGGCGACAACGCTACCGCAGCACCACCACCGCATAGGCTCAGTAATTTTCTATTTTTAAGTTTGAGATTAACCTCTTCTCTTCCAGTATACTCTGTTAAAATATGTATATTTAATTCAGTTACAAGACGGCATGTGCATTTCTTTTCTTTCCAGAAGGGCCCACTCTTGATATAGTTTAACACCAGCAGCTTTACAAATACATTTTTTCATCACAAGCATCTGTACAAATCAGTTTGATATACAAATGACATATAATTCTTTACAAAATTCCAGCCACCTGTGCTAGTATATGTTTCACATCCTGTGCCCCACTTCTCTTGACACAGCTGGCAGTACCTTCTACCATCACCCCCCCCCCCACCTTGAAGACTCAAGCCAGTTTTTCAAGTGACCCTTGCGAAATGCTGCCTGAGACTAATACATTGGTCTGGGAATAGATTACTCCATACCCTGTCTTGAGATCCTGCCTTGACATTGCTGAACCCACTACAGTGCTGCACTGTCATATCATATACCTGTAACCCTAGGCTCCACAATAGTAACTTGGCATTTTGCTGGCTCCCTTGCTGTAGCCATAGACCCCCCCCCCAGACTCCTCCTGCCTCCTACTGCAAATACTTAGCACCAGGGCCTCCCCATCATGCTAAGGCTTCCTCGTGTTAACATGGTACAAACTGTGCCCATGACTCCTGCCTAGCAGGTCTACCATGTAAGTTAACATCACTGACCTCCCTTACCACTTTGAAGGGTTTTTTCCAAGCTCCCTGCAGCTTATTGTGTCTGACAGGAATAAGAAGCATAACCTGCTGCTCCACAGCATACTCTCTGGCTTGTGCATTCCTGTCATACCAGACCTTTTTTTGCTGTTAAGCTCCTGCCAGGTTCTCCTGGGCCAAGCCCACGAGCTCCCTACGCCTTGTCCTGAGTTTTAGGACATATGCCACAACAGACTCTGTGTGGGATTCACACTCACCATCCCACTCATCACAAATCAAATTTCATTTATTTATATGATTTGTCTTTTGTTGACTGGGTTAATCCAACTGGGCCAATAACTAATTTTCAGTGGATACCAGAGGAGAAAACTATCCAAAAATAAAAATACAATATGTTAACTATACAAGACATATTAAGAGAATAAAACAAACATACATGCAATATACAAATGATCAAATACAAAATGCAGAAAATTCAGAAGATAACAGAGAACGAAAATTTTATTCAAAAGATCAAAACATTTATTTTTATATTACACATAACAAATAAACCCAAAATATACCTGTTTAAAACTTGTATAACTGAACAGAAAGGAGAAGAAAAAAGTATTTAAGTGAGTAGAAATGCAGACACAGAGAAAGCATAAACGAGTCTTGTATATGGAAGTGAGAAGAAGTAAAAGAGAAGCAAGAAATTAATTTATTTTGGAGGGAAAAGGACAGTGAATTCAAGCATATAACTGTTTCATACAGTGAGAGAGGTTGTACATGCTTTGTTATATTTTCTTAAGGAAAGGAAATCATGCTAAGGACATATAAAAGGGAGTATGAGTTAGGTAGAGTGGTGACAAGAGCAGTAAGGTAGTTTTTTAGTTCTTGTTTGAAGAGCAAGGTAGATTTGATAGAATGTACATTACTTGGAAGTTTGTTCCAAGTATGGGATATTGAGCATTTATACAGCAATCTGCCTATTGATTTGCGTGGTTTGTAGGTGTCGAGCAGGAATTGTTCCGAGCTACGGAGAGGACATGCAGGTACATGAAAAGGGATACAAGAGTGGACAGAGAAGGACAGTTTGTGGGTTTGTTAATTAGTAAATGGGCCATTTGTAGCTGTGGGAGTGGTTGTGGGAATTCAAGCCAATGTAGTAGTTTAAGAACGAGGCAGTGGTGACATTTGTAAAGAAGGTTCAGGCAAACCTAGCAATCTGGTTGTAAGTTCATTCAAGTGTGGCTATAGGTTTTGCTATAAGGCTGGCTTGGAGGTGGGTAAATATAGGGGATGGATTGAGTAGGCAGGGGAGGAGGTAGGCTTGGGCAAGTTAAGTCCTTGAGGTAGTGGATAGATATTTTTTTTGTTTCCATACAGTAGACCAAGTTTTTTATTTTTTTTTTTCTCATACAATATTGGATGTGAAGTCTGAATTTTAGCTGACTGGTATGGGAGTCGGCATGCAGATAGTGTTCTCCAGGGAAAACATACAGAAGGAGGCACTAAGCTTGGACATATATTTAGGAAGGAAAAGAAGTAATTTAGTTTTTTTTTTTTTTACGGTTAAGAAAGAGTTTGTTGTTGATCAACCAGTGTTTAATGATGTTGAAAGATCTCTGAGTGAGGGTGTGGAGGTCTTATTATAGCAGGTAAAATAAAAAGAGAGTAGAATCATCTGCATTTTGAATCAGTGAAGATGTGCAGCAGGCGGAGTGCAAATTGTTTGTAAAGATGTTAGAGTAAACACCCTAAGATGGAACTTTGAGGGACTCCTATTTGGACTGACAGGAGAGGAGAGCAGGAAGTTTGCCATCTAACAGATTGCAGTCTTAAGATAGCTAGGCAACCAGAGAATAGAGGAGAGGTTAAGATCGGACAGTTTAGACAGAAGCTCACAGTGGGAGATGGTGTTGTATGCCTTGGAAAGGTCCAGGAAAAAGATAGGACACCAGTTTATTGTCGTCTCTAGCCTCAGCGACAAACTAGGTTTAGGACAGAAAGATGTGGGAGGTGCTATGATGGGGCCTGAAGCCATGTCGAGAGGGGGTCAAAACGTTTTCTCTGAAGTAGGTATTTGAGAAGTTGTCCATGAATAGATAAATTTGGAGAGATCCGTGGCGTTACCTCCTTTGTGAAGGGGAATAGTATAGAAGGATTTCCAGATGTCAGGGACAGTGGATTCCTTGATAGAGCAGTTTATAAGGACAGAGACTAGATATGTGATAGTATTAGCTGCAAGTCTGAGAAACTGTGGGAGTAGGTTGTCAAAGGAGAGAGAACATGCTTGGAGTTTCAGTAAAAAACTGTATATAGGCAGTGGAGATGGGTTTTAGGGAAAAGGCAGTGGGGGATTGTGTTTGGTTTTGGTCAAGGGTAGTTAACACTCACTTCATTGAATCCAGCCATAAAGTGGCAGTTTTAAGAGATGTTTTAATGGGAAAAGGGTTTGGAGTAGCAGTCTTCTCTAGGTGAAGAATTGTGTTCATGGTGTGCCAAAGTTTTTTATGGTTTGATTGCTGGGCAGTGTGGGCTTCCTGACTAAATTATTTCTTGTCCTCAATAATGTGTTTTTTTTTTTTGTGAGCTTTCTTAGGATTTGAGGAGGAGAGAGGAGGATTTTGACTTTAACTACTGCTTCTAAGTACGGTCTCTAAGTTTCATTATGGAGAGGGTGTCTTTGGTGAGCAACGCAACAGGATTTGTTTTGACTCTAATTTTTCTAACAGGTGCTAGGGTGTTTAGTATATTAAGAAAAGTACTGTTGAACAAGAACAGAATCATTTAGAGGAAGGTCACATAGGTGTGAGAAATTTAACTAGGGAGAGTTGGTTGTTAAAGGTTTCTCATTAAAGCTAGCCAGACTGCAGCATTCTCTATACAGGTGGGTATTGCTGGTGTGGGAGGGCAGCCTTTGAATGAAAGTAGGGAAGTTGTCACTTAAGGTGGGTATAGTGGTAGGATTGTGGTAGCGAGTATGACTGGATGTTAGTATCCAATCTAGAGTTGAGGAGGCGTTTTTGTTAATACAGGTGGGAGCTGTGATAAGTTGAATGAAACCATAGATGTTGACACTAAAGAGTGTGAGAATTTATTGGCAGTTTAATCCAATCATTGTTGACCTCTCCTAGTATGATCATCTCAAAGGGCAAATGTTAGGAGATCCAAGATAGAATGGATTCTAGAATAAATATATTGTTGCCACATGGAATATGGATGGCAACAATAGCAAATTTTTTGTGTAGGTTAAGGTGACAGGCGAGAATGATGAGTTTGGCTTGATACAAGTCAGGGAGAGGGAAGGAGAGGCGGGTGAGGTTAAGTAGCACAGAGTACAGGACAGCAGCACCCCCCCTTTTTGGAATATCTGTCATGATGGAAGATACTATAGCTGGGGGGAAGGATTCCAGAACTTGAGATATGAGGTTTAAGACAAGTATTTGAAAGCGTTAAGATGGGAGGAGAATGATGCGCTATCCAAGCATGTAACTCAGTTATTTTACTGGTTAGACTTTGAAGGTTGACAGAGTAGACAGAGATGCGTTTTGTTAGTGAGGAGGGGTGTTGGCTTACAGTAGGTGAGTTAGTGGCAGTGGGAGTAGCGGTAGGGGATGGGCCAGGACTGGGGTGGATGTTTCCATCTAGCAAAAGGGTCGAAAGAAGACGACTAGATTTAGTGTAATATAAACAATGGTTATATGGGGGTAGACAGTACGGCTGAAATGTTTTATTTTGTAAAACTTAGTGTAGGAGGTGTTAAAGAGTGAGGGAGAGATTAAGAAGGGCAGGGTAATATTGTAAGATGGGGTATCATGTGATAGAGTGGGAGATGGCAATAAACAGCCCCCCTCACCCTATGTCCATAGGGCAAATCAAAGGGTGAAAAACCTGTGGATTCCTGGGGTACCTCTCTGTATGCAAACAGCAAATGGGGTAAATATTTTCCCCACTCTCATACTGGTCTGCACATGGCCATAGCATGGTGTTTAGCATAGAGTTTTCTCCACAAAACCATTAGTCTGGGGATGGTAGGAGGTGGTCTTTAAGAGCTTTATCCCACAGAACTTCCACAGACAAGCCAGCAGATCTGACATGAAATTGGCAACTATGTCTGTCATATTTCTCTTTGGAAACATACCCTGCTGAAAATCTCAAAGCATTCACCACCTTCTCTGCCTCTATGGAGGACAGAACCACCTCCTCAGGGTATCTGAAAAACTACCACTAGGATATACTTCTTCACTGTGAAACTTGGGGTACTCAGAGACCCCACAATAGCCATAGCTACCCTCTGAAATGGCTACTCAATCACAGGCAAAGGTGTCAGAGGAGCTTTGACCTGGTCTCCTGCCTTGCCTACTTTTTGGTACTGCTCACAGGTCTTGCAGTACCCAATTACATCCCTTGCAATCCAAGGCCAATAAAAAGTTCTGCATAATATGCCTCTTGGTATGCTTGATGCCCATATGACCTGCAAAAGGAATGTCATGGGCTATGGCTTACAGTAGGTACTGCCAGACGGTATGCTCTAGGCACTACCAACTGCTGTATTACCTCACCCTCTTGCCCTCCCTCAGGGGCCCACTCTCTATGCAGTAACCGTTTGTTCCAGTATACAGATTCCCCCTTTCCTTAAGGATTGGAGGTCTCCCTAGCTACCTCCCTCAAGCCTCTTAGTATAGGTCAAGAGATGAGCCTGTCTCAGCTCTCCTTTTGTGACTCTTCCCAACTCCCCTTCCACAGGAAATATGGTAACTTCCGACAGTGGTGCCTCACTGTCAGCCTGGGTACTACTGCCCACTTCTGCCCTTACAATCACTCTGTCCAGGAGAACATCAGTACCTACCAGCAGCTGTGGCTCACCTTCAGGCTCATTGCTACAGGGAAGTTCCCTCCCCGAAATAGCCACCTCACCAGCAGCTGTGGCTCACCTTCAGGCTCACTGATACAGGGAAGCTCACTCCCTGAAATAGCCACCTCACCAGCCCTGGCTTCAGGTGTGGTTGTCTGTCTTGGTCTCCCCCAGGCTACCAGACCCACATGCCTGTCTCCAATCCTGGTTGCATGTAACTACATGCATACAAGGTGCTGTATTATCAAAATCATTCCTTATCAATTTATCTGAAGGGATATCCTCAAACACACCTATTTACTTGCTTCTTTTTCCACCATCCTAGTAAAAGGTGAACCCAGGCGAAAGGCTGTGTTCCACAATGCCGTGGCTAGTCTGCAGAGGGGGTAAGAATGTGTAACCCCCTGCTTATTTATGTACCACATAACAGTGGTGTTGTCCGTCTTTACCAAAAGTTGTCCTGGAAGAATGTGGTCCTTGAAGGCTGTCAGAGCATTCTGTACAGCTAACATTTCTTTTTGATTGATATGCAAGTATATTTGCCTTTGGTTCCATTTGCCCTGAATGCACTTACCTGCCAAATGAGCCCCCCATGCATAGTCTGATGCATCTGTTAGGGCTTGGGTGGCAGGGGGTGGTGCAAAAGGTAGTCCCTTGTTTTGGTGGCAGGCCTCTGCCCACCAAAGGAATTCTAGGTGTAGGCAAGGTATAAGAATCATTGCTTCTAGATCCTGAGAATGTTGACACCATATGCTTTTTAGATACCACTGTAGTTTCCTCATATGCAGTCTTGCATATGGAATTAGAATAATGCAGGAGCCCATGAAACCCAAGGCTTGCAGTATTTGTCTTGTAGATAGCAGGGTTTTTGTGGCCACTTGTTTGAAGTAGGTTGTCAAATTAATTTGGTTCTCTGGCGTGAGGTAAGCCATCTGGGAAGTTGTAGTCAGGCTTGCTCCCAGGAATATAATTTGTTGACAGGGTACCAGGTGTGATTTTCGTTTATGGTGTACCCCAGACAAGTTAGAACCCTTTGTACAAAGGCCAGATGATTCAAAAGTATGTCCTGGCTTTCTGTCTGAATTAGACAATCGTCCAGGTATGGGTATATTTGAATATTTTTAGCCTGCAAAATGCAATAACTGGAGTTAGGCACTTTGTGAATACCTTGGGCGCAGTAGATAAGACAAAAGGCAGTGCAGAGAACTGAAAGTGCAGTTAGCCTGGTTTGAAGCATAGGTATCTTCTGCAAGATTCCCTGATTAGTGTGTGCAGGTATGCTTCTTTTAAATCTAGTGTTGCCAACCAGGCATCTTTGCCTAGCACAGGAAGTAATTGGTGAAGAGTCTTGAATTTTGGAATTGCCAAAAAGGTGTTTAGAGAAGACAGGTCCAGGATAGGACGCCATGAATTGTCTTTTCTGGGTATCAGGAAAAGTCTCGAGTAGAAACCGTGTCCCGTTTCCTCTTCTGGTACCAGCTGAATAGCACCCATGCTTAAGAGAGAAATTACTTGTTTTTGGGCCTCTGACCACTGATTTGGGGGTAGGTCCGGCCACCCTCTTGGTGTTGGCAACGTGTGGAAGTGAAATCTGTATCCCTGGGACACTGTATTTAAAACCCATATGTCCTTGGTAATGAGTTCCCAGTTCTTTGCATGAAGAGCAATCTTTCCCCCCAAAAGGGCAGTCAGTTGATAAGTGCTTGAAAATTTTAAACAGAAGTCATTGAGACAATTTACCATGGGGGGGGGGGTCTTATTACTCCCAGATTTAGAAGTGCAGGCCCCCCAATGCTTAGTCCTGTGTGACCCCTGGGAGTGAAACCTGGGGCTTTTGTTGTGTCTGGGTTTGGCTTGAGAAGACCTGGAAGGGTCTGGAAAGGACCAATTCTTAGAGGGCCAGTGCCTACTAAATCTAAGAGGCTGAACATGCAAGAAATCTTTAACAGTTTGCATAAATTTAGCTTTATCTTCCATCTTTTTAAGAACTTCCTCAGCCTTGTTGCCAAACAGGCGGTCCTGATTTGAGGAAGCATCCAACAATTTAGCTTTAAAATGATCAGGCAAAGATTGCTCCTTTAACCAAGCATGCCTTCTGAGCACAGACCCAGTAACAGCAGCCCTGCAAGGGGCCTCTAATGAATCAAAACCACATTGCAAAGTATGTTTTCCAACTTGTTCAGCAGAATGCATTAAATCCTGTAATTCTTTTTTCCACACAGTCAGGAATCAATATAATTTTCTGTTTAAGCAATCCAATAACATGTTGCTGATACTTTAATATATGAAACTGGCAGTTTAAAGCCCTAATGGCCAAGGTTGCAGAAGTGTAAACCTTCTTACCCCATCTATCCAGCGCCCTGGAGTCTCTATCAAAAGGGGTAGGATTTTTAGCAGTAGAAGCCTTAATGCCCTTGGGCCCCTGTGAAATAGTCTCTGGATCCGCAATAGGATTTTTAAAAAGGAACTTGTGTGACTCAGGGACCCTGTAGTATCTCTGTCAGATTTTCTGGGAGCAGGAGGCAAGGAATCCGGGGCCAAATTAGATTCCGAAAAAGCATAATCAGCAATGTCTAGTACAGAAGTAATAACTAAAGGTCTATGCTGAGGTAGGAGTAAGAAATCCCCAAGCCTCTTTTTTGAATCAGAAAAATCCTGGCTTTCAGTGGAAATGCTCCCTTAGAGTATACAAGGTTTCCCCAAAAGAAAAATCCTCTGGAAGGGAAGCAGAGGGAATGGAGTCCTTTGCATCAGAATCCTCATAAGTAGATAAGGGCAAATCCAGATCATCAGAAGAATCAGAAAAAAAAGAATCCTGGTCAGAAGATTCATAAACAACTTCAGTCTTAGGCCTCTTAGAAAGGGGAGATTGGCTACCCCTTATCAGAGTTATTAAATCTTCAGCCATTCTTATCAATAGTGGAAAGTGCATCGGACACTGATATCCTTCAGAAGGGACTCACGGAAACAGATAGCTGGTGCCAGAGCCATGGCCTGAAGTTAAACGCCAAAAAATGTATAGTCATACCCTTCGGGAAAAACAAGGTAACCCCAAGCTACCATATAGGTGGCAATCCACTAAGCACAGAAGAGGTTATCAGGGACCTGGGGACCCAGGTTGACAGTGGCCTTTCTTTTGACACTCACATTGCTAAAGTGGTTAGAAAGACCTTCTACATTGCCCACCTGATCATGAAGGGATTCACATCCAGATCTAGTGAGGTCATTGTTCCCCTGTACTCTTCACTTATCAGACCAATGATCGAGTACAATGCCCCATTCGGGATGTATCTCACCCGACATCTGCAGCAATTGGAGAGGCCCCAAAAGTTCCTCACCAAAAGGATAAAGGGACTCCAAAATCTGTCATATGCTGCCAGATTGAAGAAACTCCAGCTCTATTCAGTCGCATACCGTCTGCTCAGAGGTGACATGTGCCTGACATACAAGGCCATGTCCAACCCGGAATTAATGGACATGCTCCACCTCAAAAATCCAAATCCACCAAAACCACTAGAGCAAGCGACTTAAACCTTAGCACGGATATAAATAGGGCGTGCTGGAGGGATAGATTTATCACTCAGAGACTCCCTATGCTGTGGAATAAAATCCCGGTCCATGTGAGGCAGAGCACCTCGCTGACTCTGTTCAAGAGAAATCTAGACCTGTGGATGGGAGATCGTAGGTTTACCCCGGGAATCATCTCTGGGTCACTGCTGGACAGAGGCACAACAAACTAATGGGCACAGTATTTTTTCATATAAGGGGTGGCGTAAGCCACAATAATTTGGGCTAGGCTTATAAATGCCTTAGGGCAGATAGCCTAGTATAAACCTATGAACCTATGAACCTATTTGTTTTTTAGGCAAAGAGGCCTAAGCATGTGGCCTGGGCATCGGTTTTTTAGGCATGGTTCGAGATTTAGGCCTAAGTGAAGAAGGAGGCATCGGTTTAATATGCAAGTCCATAGGCCTGAATACACCCTCAGAAGCTGGTGCCTGCACAGTGGCTCCGGACCCATCCAAGGTAGAAACATCTGCGGGTTCCATAGTTGAAGCATCTTGCGGCATACCGGACTCCGAATGGGTCTCAGTAGAGGCCTGAGAATCAGAAGTAGCGGGTATCAGGGGCTGCAAAAGCACCTCACTGAGTACCGGCGAACTGGTGACTGGCTTAAGAGAAGCGCCGTCTGCAGTTTTGGACCTCAGCAGCCTCCGTCTTTATCTTTGTGTTTTTTCGGAATCCTAGTAGTCGGATGGCTAACCGACGACATTTCTGGATAATTAAACCGAGAACCGAAATATTTAGAGGCAAAAAATATACAGACGACATAGTGCGCTGATTAAATAAAGCACAAAACCGACAGCAAGGTACATCGTGGTCAGGGCCTAGGCAAGGAATACAGTACGAATGAAAATCTTTAGGAGATATTTGCTTTCCACAAGTAATGCAATTATTAACTTTTACTGACATCAGTAAGGAGCAAGAAAAAGTTTCCCCAACGGGGTACTTAGCTTTAATTGAAGACTTTGGTTCTGAAACTCGAAAACGAAAATTTCAGGAGGTCAGCCGATCGGCACTTGCGAACTGCTTCTGCTTCAGGCACCGCATGGCAAGAAAGACTGATGTAATGGCATTGGCTGCATGTTTTATACCCCTGACGACCTGACGTCATGGAAGAAGGGACAGCAACCGACGCAGGACCCAAGACTTTGTTAACCAGGCCGACTGAGGGCTACCTGCAAGCAGATAACCCAAATGTAATGACTGCAACAGTGAAACACGAAGAACATCCATACTTCTTTCAGACACTGTTTCTAACTTCATACAAAACTGAGAGATAACATCTTTATGGTCTAAGCCCAGTTTTTAATTTCTTTGCTACTTTTAAGTTTGAGATTAACCTCTCATCTTCCAGTATCCTCCGTTAAAACATATACGTTTAATTCAGTTACAGTAAGGCATGTAAATTTCTTTTCTTTCTAGCATGGCACACTGTTCATTTTTTTTTTTTTAATACCAGCAGCTTTACAAATGCATTTTGCAACACAAGCATCTGTACAAATCAGTTTGATATAAAAATGACAGAATTATTTACAAAATTCCAGCTAGCTATGCCAGCATACGTTACACATCCACTGCCCCACTTCTCATGGCACAGCTGGCAGTACCTCCCATCGTCACACTGTGACTAACAGGGAAATCAGTGGGGAAGCAGATTTTGTGACACAAATGAACTGTGTGCTGGAAAGAAGGAATTCATGCAAATGCGAGATTTCATACTGAAAGAAAAAAATATGCTCAATACTAAATTTCCTGCTGTGCAGAATGGAATCTTAACAAACCAATGAATTTAATGCAGAGTATGGTCTGTCTGTGTGTGTGTGTGTGTGTGTGTGTGTGTGTGTGTGTGTGTGTGTGTGTGTGTGTGTGTGTGTGTGTGTGTGTGTGTTGGGGGTAAAATTGTTTTACAAAAACTCTGATGATATTTTGTGACATTAACTTCTGTGTAAAGTGCTGCTTCTAAAAATTAAACCTTCTGGCACTACACAAAGGACTGGTTCATTGCATTTGAAAAAGAAAAATACTCTGTACAAACGTGATGAAACTGATGGTAAGGTTGAAAACCACCTGTACTAAAAATGAGAGGCAAAGGAGATACTAAAACATAAAATGTGCTGCTATTATGGAAAGTGAATATACCTTAAACAATGATGAAAGACAACAGCAAAGGTTCAACAAAAGAAAGTGGTGCTGGGCAATTAAATTTGGTCATAACCAGGGCTGTGGTACAGAAAAATAAGACTGCTTTGCATCAAAATATTCCTAATAGGCAGGAGTGTGTGTGTGTGTCCTGAAGTCAAATGCTTTACTTTTATAACAGAAATTGTTGTTAAGAAACAAGAACTTGTAGAAAAGTACATGGATGTAATTTCAAGTAATCTGATTAGGCAACAAAGGGTCAACCAGGAACAAGAAAAAGTACAGTAGAGAGTCAATTATCCGAACTAATTAGGACCTAGGGTAGTTCGGATAATCAAACATATAAACGAACAGGATAAAAAACGTCTAAAATCTTGTTTTTTTGGCATGCAGGAATGCAGGTAGGTGTGAGCGTGTGTGGTTGTGCCTTCTTTGGAGGGTGGGCGCTGGGCTGGCAACTAGACACTGTAAAAATTCACTGTCAATCATTAGCAGACCGGAGTTCCGCTGTGGCAACCCCTAAGTGGGAAAAGCCAAAAGACAAAAGCGATTCCAGTGAACAATAAAGAATATTTTTCACACATCAGCTGGCTACAAGCTCAAAGAACATGCTCAAGTGAATATGTATGTTTACATACTCTGACTTTATATGATTTTTCTTACCCGAAAGCTATGGAAGGCCGGTTCTGATGACTGACTGACTGGATAATAGACTCTCTACTGTAAATGATTTGCTTTCTCGACAGGATCTGCAAGATTATATTAGGCATGGCCAGCAAAAGGAATGTAAAAATAAAACTCGTAAACAAACTATTGATTGATCTAAAAGACTATAGGAACCTTCTGTCCAAGTTTCAACAGGGAAACAAGAATCAAGCCAAGGGACACAATAAGTAAATTGAACAAAGGGAAAAGTGACCTGGTACTTCAACTGAAAAGGCAAAAAAGAAAAATCCGCTTCAGTCCCATTCTCAAACTGTTGGTCTGAAGAGTGAAAGGAAAGAACTACCAAGGGTAAAGAACTTTCTGCTTAATCAAGAAGTACCAGAATATGTTCAAGCTAAGAGTGACTTACTAAACGCACGACACTGAGAAACTGAGAACAAATTCAGTAACTGTACACAAACTTTCGCTCACATAAACGAACTGCCCCAGCTTATTAAAAAAACAAACTGTAAATGAAAGTAAACAGTTTGCATTGATCAGTGAGGAACTCAAAAAACATACAAGAAAGAGAGCTGCAATAACAGGACATGAATGCACTCATAACTCTGCATTTGTTTCCTGCTCCTGTGTAAAGAATGAAAGTCTTGTTAACATGCGGCAGAAACAAAAAAGTTGCACTGTAAGTTGGATTGTCAGTAAAATGCTATTCTCAAGCTAATCGCTTAAAGCAGTGTTAAACGTGGGAGGATGAATGTAAAACATAAAATCTTGGTAGGAATTAAACAGTAAATTTAAACAATGTTTGTCAACCCTTACTTCTCATGCCACGTTGAGAGAGGAAGGTCATTCTGTTGCAACAACCCTACAAAATGAAAATAATTCCCTCAAACAAAAGGACGATTCTTACAATAGCCACCTGAAGCTGAGAGAGGTGACCAATATGGAGAACAGCACACACACAAATTAAGAGTCCACAAATCATAAAAACAAATCAGCACAGAGCTGTACTGAAGGCCAGATTAGTGTACATTGCATAAACACAGAACAAGTAGGTTTATCCCTGCAACTTCTGGTTCGGTTTCTAAGTCAATTGAGAAGTGCACAAAAACAACAGTGTTGAAACTAGTCCAATCATACAGTCTAAACAAAATAACTGTGGTTAACTTGACTTTCTGCAACAAAAGAAAGTCTCACTTTATATGAGCTGAAAGCACAGTAAGAGCCATCAGCAGAGCCCAAGCTGGTGAACAAAATGACAACAGCATCAAACAGCTTAATGGTGTTTTCTATTGCAGTTCCAGAGGAATTTAGTGTCCCCTCCCCCCATACTACTGCAAAGGTGTTAAAACTGTCACTGCACTGACAGACCCTTGCAGAATCAATTCCTCAGACTACAAAAGAAAACCATGAACAAAGGCCTGCAATTTAGTTACTTTTTCTAGCTGTAGCTGGATAACTTCTAAGTATAGTGTAAAATAAGGTCTGAGCCAAATATAAATGAAGGTGATTAAAGACAGAAAGGAAGCAGTCCTTTTATAGTAGGTAAAGAAAATAACAGTGACCCTCACAAATTCCATTATATGGCAGTGGCACGAGAATTCAACGTTACCTCCTTATGTCTTGCACTAGTTATACAAAGCATTATGGGAAAGAGAAACGGTTGAGGGAGAACAAGATCACATTGATACATCAAGCCCCATTGGTAGCCATGTTGTGGAAAACAGGCTAAAATTACAAATAAAGCACTTAGGGTGAATTTGAGGTGTTAAAATAGGTCAGAAACAGTGAAAAAAACAGACTTGGTTCTAGGGTGGAGTTTTATTTATATAATTTTATTTATTTATTTAACATTTGTTAATCAGGAAAGTCGGACTTGGAAAAAAGCCAATTTTCAACGGAGGCCTGGGGAGAAACGCTCCAGATACATGTCTTTGTAACGTGGGAGGAAACCGCAGCACCCAGAGGAAACGCACATGAATGCAGGGAGGACATGCAGACTCCACACAGAAGGCACCCCAGCCGATAATCGAACCAGAGAACCTCTTGCTGTGAGGAGACTCCACTACCACTGCACCGTCCAGTTTTCCTTTAAGCTTAAGCAAAAAAAAAAAAAAAAAAAAAAGGTAGGTGGGCTTTTCCTTCCTACAAGCAGGTTTCTGGTACCTACACAATACTGGAACTACACTGTAGGGAGAAAAGCAACCTAAGGATAATAAACTGTAGGAAAGGGTGGAGCTCTTCTTTAACTAGAAATCTGCAGAGACTTTACCAGAGGCAATTTCTGCATGCTTCAGTATGGAATCTGGCCTGAAGGCTAATCCACTCAAGACTGAGACATCCCCATTTAATAGCATAGCTAAGGAGTGAAGTAAACACCCAAATATACCCTTAGTTTGGGTAACATTCCCACCTAAGGATTTTGGAATCCTCCTCTACACCCATATCTATTCAATTTTAAACCTTACCTTAAAGCTTACAGGGAACAAACCATTATTGTAGGCTCATATTTAGAGGAAGTCAGGCCTCACCCTGATGGAGTGTATCGCATCTATCAAAATGTTTATGCCCCTTGTGGAATGTTGTTGCTGTTGTGTCTTTCGGCTTTTCCCAGTTAGGGGTCACCACAGCGGAACTCCGGTCTGCTAATGATTGGTAGTTGATTTTTACGTGCCAAGTTACTAGCCCTGACACACAACCTTCAACGAAGGTACGCCCATTCATGCATGTCTCCACGCCGAAGACGCTCTAGCTGAGAATCTAACCTGACAGCGTCTTACTGTGAGGCGACAACGCTACCGCAGCACCCCCACCGCGGGACCTGATGGATGATATATCAGTTATGGCTAAAAAAAAAAAGATAGCACAGTTATCCCAACAGTTTATATGGAATAGGAAAAGGTGGCAGAACCACAAAAGATTTCAATATGCCCAACTAATGCCTCAGGATTGGGCTTCCCACATAGGATAAAGGCCTTAGCAGAGCTTACCCAATCTAACTTATTCAACCTGAACCATCAAGATCTTCCACTTTGGGCTACCCTGTATGGAAGAATTTTGAGGAGCTTTATCCTCGGGTCTAAGTTGGTTTTCTAAATGTGCTTCCAGGTAGTTGATTACGATGGCAGTCTTTATATTTAAGACTGGCTGGTTTACGTGAACTTTCTGAAGTGATTTTGCTGGAAAATATTTTTGAGGAGGGTGGCTGGCTTCCCAGTCTGAGGAGGGAACCATTTATGAAGATATTCAGACATCCAGCCCATTACCATGAGTGGGAGCATGTGGGAATAATACAGTCATCAGATTTGACCATTACAGCAGGTAGGCAGAGATTCTTGGATATCTCTATCTTATCAATGGAACTTGCATGCAAATTTCAACTGGAAATTCATAAGTAGATCAATATTCACTAGGTACATTTCTAAATTACATTTACCTTTTTCTGAATCCCTGAATGCTGTCTTAAGATGAACACATTCCCAAAAACAACTCGGTCCATCTAAGCAATAGTCAGCCCTAACATTTCCATTTATGAAAGATGTTAAAAAAAGAAGTTATGTACTCACCATAACGTTCCATCTGAGTAGTTGTACTTAATTTGTCTTCAACCTGTGGGAATACAGATACATATCGGATCCATGCCAGCAAATATTACTTGCATCAGTTCCGAGCTCCAGACTCCCCCCCCCCCCTTACCTATAATACACCTCCACTGCCTTCCATCCCCAGATCGAGTTTACTGAACTTAAACTTAGAACCTGACCTGATAACATACTTGTGACCTATACTGCAGCCCGTAGGCTGAACATGTGCCAAGGTCTGGGGGAAGGAGGGAGGGACGGCTGAAGGCAAATGAAGTACAACTACTCAGATGGAACGTTATGATAAGTACATAACTTCTTTATCTGAAGTAGTTTACTTCATTTGGTCTTCCACCTGTGGGACAGAGTCCCCAGCTACTAAACTCCTGGGAGGCCCTCATGGAAGGATATTCTGGAGCACCGTGGAGCCAAAGGATGCTCTCCTTCTAGAAGTAAAATCCAATTTGTAATGAGAAATAAACATATGAGATGAGGACCAAGTAGCTGCAGAACAAATGCATCCAAAGACACAATAGACCAGAAAGCTGCAGACGTAGTCATGGACCTAGTGGTATGAGCTTTAACTGACCTGGAAAAGACATGCCTTTGTTCTTGTATACCTGCAGGGTGCATGAAAAAATCCATCTAGCTATAGTGACCTTGGAAATAGGTTTGCCCAAAAAGTGTCTATAAGACGAAAAACAATTGATCAGATTTACGAACATTTTTTGTCCTGTGTAAATAGAATCGTAACCGTCTATGAACATCCAACATGTGTAGCTTGTATTCCATCCTGTTGGTAAAATTGGGAAAGAACACAGGCGAACTTATAGTCTGATTTATATTGACTGGTGACGCCACCTTAGGAAGAAAAGATGGGTTGGTTCGAAAGGGAAACTATCTTTATGAAAAATCATGTACGGAAATTTGATGAATTAGAGCGTCCCTGGGGGACTACCCCAGCAGGGGGTTTAGAGCGAAAAACCTGCTGCACTTTGCACTGGAAGGAGATGTGAAGAGATCGCAGCAAGGTTGTCCCCACTCACTGAAGATTTGCTCTGCTACTGACAGATTCAGAGACCACTCGTAAGGCATCAGAATGGTCAGATGGCCTGCCCGCTAGAATGTCGGACCGTCCCGGAATGTGCGTTGTGATGAGAAAGCGACCGGTGGAGATCACCCATTCCCACACTCTCATGGCCTCGCAACTAAGAGGATAAGATCTGGTCCCTCCCAGTTTGTTGATATACCAGACTACTGACATGTCTGATAGAATGGCAATCGTCCCCAGAGGAAGAAAGGCATGAAGGGCCTGCAATGCTAGATGGACCGCCCACATCTCTAGGACACTGATATGCAAAAGCTTCTCTCTGTGGGGGACCACAGGCCATGGACTGTCCTGCCGGAACAATGCCCCCCCCCACCTGAGTTGGAGGCATCCAAGGTCACTGTGGTTTGGGCCGGGGCTGGAACAACAGGTCTTGCCTTTAAAATGTCTGGAGAGCTCATCCACCATATGAGGAACGACCAACACACTTGACTTAGGTTAGTGCTAAATCCAACAGGAACCAGTGAACCGCCAGACTCCACTGAAGAATCTGCATGTGTAGCCGAGCACATGGAAGAAGAGTTATGGTCGCCGCCATCTAGCTTAGGGCCCTCAACACTGATTTCACTGTCGGGAGGTGGGAAAAGTAAATTAGGAAGACATGCATCCTGAGGTTTTGAACTCTCTCCAAGGTCAGGAATACTTTGCCCTGGAGCATGTCTATCCTGGCACCAATGTAGTCTATCACCTGTACAGGCTCTAGAAGAGATCTGGATGTGTTGATTGTGATACCCAAACTCAGGGCCAGTGTCAGAAAGTAGTCCCTGGTCTGGGAAAGTAGATGCCTGGTGGAAGCAGTGAGGAGCCAATCGTCCGGGTACGGATAGACCTGAATCCCCTGAAGCCTTAGGTGAGCCACTACAACTGCCAACACTTTGATAAACACCCTGGGGGCTGTGGTGAGACCAAAGGGTAGGGCTCAAAGTTGATAATGATTGGCCCCTAGCCAGAAGCGGAGGAACCTCCTGGAACTTCTGTGCATTTTTGTGTGCTAGTAAGCATCCTGGAGAGCTAACGAGCACATCCATTCGCAGTCTTGCAGGTACGGCATGATGGACTGTAGTGCGACCATCCGGACTTTTCTTTGGCAACTGACAGGTTCAGGGTAGAGAGGTCCAAGATGGGCCTTAAGTCCCCCATTTTCTTTGGCACCAAAAAGAACCTGGAGAAGAAACCCAATCTGGACTGATCTGGGGGGATGCTTTTGATGGCTCGTTTTTCTAGCAACTTGGAAATTTCCTGTGCTGCTGCCTCCCTTTGCATGGGTGGAACATCCGGGAGGTGTTCAGGAGATATGGGGGAACCCACGAAGGGGATAGAATATCCTCTGGATATGATATGAAGCACCCAGCAGGCCGTTGTTCTGGACTCCCATGCCACTGGGTACAAGGACAATCGTCCCCAGACTGCCTCCAGAGTAGAGCAGCTGGGCAACCTCTCAGGGTTGCTGCCCGGGTCTGTGCGAGAATGGTTCTCGAGACCCGAAGTTTCACAGACCCTGTCGGCCTCTGGGCCAGCGTACATTCTGCCCTCCTCTGCCTCCAGGGGAAGAAGTGCCCCGAGTGCCCCAGGAATACTGAGACTTCCAGAGCCACATCATCTTTTGCCCTCTCTGGTTCCGGGAAAAAGATCTTTGAGGGTTAGAGAAGCAGATCCCGACAGCAGACAGTGTCTTCCCGTCCTTCTCACTCTGGACGAGTGTCTCCTTGACGGGCTTACTGAAAAGAGTCGAGCCGTCATAAGGGGCATTGGCAAAGGATGCCTTACAGGGTTTGGTAAATTGGCACAACCTGAGCCAGGCGTTACGCCTCATGGACACGCCGGACCCAGCCTCCCAAGCCGCTCCTTCCATAGCATGGGAGAGGAGTCGCATGGACATATTTGATACTGCTCTCACAGTGGCCATTTTCACGGAGAACAAAGCCTTGTCCTCCTGCGACTTGGGCTTGGGTGGAGACTCCCCCAGCTCCTTCACTAGGTCGCGTTGGAGTCTTGTGACATGGGCCAAGTAGTTCAGCACCCTTATTGAAAAGGTAGATTAAGCATACACCCGCTTCCCTAGGTTGTCCATCATCCATGACTCTTGGTCAGGAGGGTGGACCAAGGAACTTTCCTGAGATAGTTCCTTCTTCGTGGCTGTTGCTGCCACCATGGCGTCCACTGGGGAGCCCTTGTTCCAGGAAGGCCTGTCAACAGGGGGACTTAAAATCTTATAGGGGCGCTTGGGGATCGGCTCCACCGTGTGTGGTTCCTTCCATGCCCGCGAGGTGATCAAATCCACTAAAGAATCTGCGGGAGAGTACACTCAAGATGTAGATGGGCCCATGTCGAAAGACACCAGAAACACAGAGGAGGGCTTGGGGGCAGACCAACATCCCCGCTGGCGCAGAATCTCCACGATGTCTCCAAAGTAGACATCATTGGGAGGTGATCCAGGGCTGCCCTCCCCATCATTTAAATCTGTGTCCTTGGTTAGGGGCTCGGGGGAATCCAAGTGCCTCCTCTTACAAATATGCTTTCACGGCACATCTCCCGTGGGGCTCTCCGGGAAGCGCTCGCAAGCCATCCATTCCTCTGGGGGGAACATCTGGGGCTCTTTGGGCACAGGCTGTCCCTCTGATAAGGCTCTACAACATAAGGAAGAAACTGTTGCAAAAAAAAAAAAAAAAAAAAAAAAAAGAGTAAAATCTCATGACTGGAGGAACTCCCTGGTCAACCTCAGTAAGCAGCTGAGATCTCTCATAAAATCCTCCAAAGCTAGTTACAAAAACAAAATTGCCACTGACTCTAAAGACAACCACAAAGCATTCTATAGCTATGTCAAGAATCTCAATGGCAACACTCAGATCTGATCGGAGTTACAGCACAATGGCACTACAGAACCAACTGATATTGCCAACATCCCGGCAGATAGGTTCAGTGCTAACTTTACCCCGCCCCCTCACCCCCTACAGGGCCCATCTCTATACCCCGCCCCCTCACCCCCTACAGGGCCCATCTCTATACCGGAAGAATGCAAAGTTCCTGTAATCACGGCTGCACAGCCAAAAAAAAAAAAACACACTCTCCAAAGCAAAGAACACAGCATCCATGAGACCGGACAATATCCCAGGCTGCGTTCTACATGAACTACAGAATGAACTGGCACCCTACCTAAGTACCATGTTCAATCACAGCCTCACCTCAGGCTTTGTGCCCACTGAATGGTGCACCACGACGGTTATCCCACTCCTCAAAGGGGGAGCCACGATGGACCATGGGAACTACCGCCCCATTAGCCTGATGAGCCTGGTCTGCAAGGCCATGGAACATATCATCATGGAACTCATAAACAAAGACATTGGTAATCTCCAAACTCTGGACCCTACCCAGTTTAGATTTGTAAAAGGCAGATTATACGTCTCCTAAATCTGACGGACTTCTTTGAAGCAGTCACCAAAGCCATAGATGAGAGTAAGGTGGTTCACACAGCTTATCTAGATCTCGCCAAGGATTTCGACACCACCCCCCACTCTGGAATTCTAGATAAGCTCACTAAACTAGGTATAAATCCCTATGTCACAAGATGGTTTGCCAACTGGCTCACGGACAGAACCCACACTGTGAAAGTAGCAGACTCCAAATCTGACTTCAGACCAGTGACAAGTGGAGTACCACAAGGTTCAGTCTTGGGTCCTCTCCTGTTTGGTATCTACTTCTCTGAAGTACAGGCTAACACAGTAGGTCTTTGGCTAACAAAGTTTGCAGATGACTGCAAACTAGTAGCCATAATCAAAACTCCTAACGATGTGGACATACTACAAAAGGGCCTCACTGAGACAGATGCCTGGGTGTCAAAGCCATGGCCTGAAGCTCAATGCCAAAAAGTGGATTGTCATCCCCTTTGGTAAAAACTCTGTACCCATGAACTACCACATAGCTGGTAGTCTACTTAACGCCAAAAATGTGATGAGACCTTGGGACACAGGTGGACAGTAGTCTCTCCTTTCATAAACACATCACCACAGAGGTCTTCTACGTGGCTCACCTCATCACAAAAGGTTTCTCATCCAGAAAAAAAAAAAAAAAAGAAAAAAGAAGAGGTCATTGTTCCCCCCTCTACTCATCACTCATTAGACCCATTTATAGAGTACAACGCCCCTTTTGGTATGTACCTCACAAGACATCTACAACTGGAAAGGCCACAGAAATACCTCACAAAGAGGATTACTGGCCTGAAACAGATGCCCTACGCAGACCATCTCAAAAAACTCCAGCTTTACTCCGTCACTTATCGCCTACTCAGAGGTGATCTCTGCCTAACATACAAAGCTATGTCAAACCCAGAGCTGTTGGACATGCTCCACTTAAAGAAATCCCAATCCCTCTGAACTACACGCTCTAGGGACCTAAACCTTGTCACTATAATAAACAGAACATGCTGGAGGGATAGATTCCTGTCCCAGAGACTTTCCATACTCTGGAATAGACTACCTATCTATGTCGAACAGAGCTCCTCATTAGCACTCTTCAAGAAAAATCTTGATGATTGGATGGGAAATAGGAAATTCACCCCAGGGATCACTTCTGTGGCTCTGCTAGACAGGAGCACAGGAAAATAATTTTTTTGGGTGGCGAAAGCCAGGGTACATTTTTGGATAGGCTTATATAGGGCCTAGGGTCAAAGCCTAGTACCTATCTATGAACCTATAAGATAATGGGGACCATAGACAGAGCAGAGAGGGTCTGGGTGGAGTCCGAGGGGGCAGTCAGGGGCCTCGATCCGATAGAGAGGACCCGTTCTACCACATCGAACGCCGAAGGAAAGCAAACCTCCTGGGAAGCGAGTCCGGTCTTCCCGGATCAGATGCGAGAATCTGAGCCGGACCCGAAGTGGACGGAGCTCTGAGGGAGAGAACCTGGCCCGACAATGTCTGAGCCGATGGAAAAGTTTACACTCCCTCTGATCTGACACCCAGGCTCTGGCTCCGAGCGCAGCTTGGATCTGAACTGGTCGGATCGAGATGCTCTAGGCAGCTGTCGGCAATGACGCAAGGACTGTTGGCACCAGCCAACCTCGGATCCGAGAACTCCAAAGCCGAAGGTCGGATCGGGGAAGGAAAAATGGGCTGAAAAAATGGAAACGAGCTCCCCCATCCTGAGGGAGGGGGGGCTGGCAAGACTCCCATCTGGATCTGTGTATGGATAAAGCGCCTCATCTTATCCAGATCCATGTCCGATAGAGAACGGGTAGACCATAACAAGGCCATGGACTCTGACCGGACTGGTAGGGAAACCGAGGCCCGGGAGACTGAACGTGCCTCCTCTGGCACCAGGGAGAACCTCGGAGACCGGAGTCGAGGGGAGTCACGGATCCGTGCAGACTTGCTCTGGGACGAGAGGTCCGGGGACCTCTTCCTCTTTTCCTTAGTCTTTGACTCTCTCTCCCGCTCTCTATCTCTCCTCTGCTCCACTACCACTGGCTTAGATGCAGGAGTTTGAGTCCCAGTCTGGGAGGGAGAGGAGGCCAGAGAAGCAGGAGAGGAAGTCACAGCAGCTGCTGTGACTGAAACCGAAGATGAGGAAGGAGGTTCAGTGGTAGGCAGAAGACCTTTGAGGGCCAACTTGGCCTATCCTTCAAGGCTCAGGGATTGAACCCTGCACAAATGGAGCACTCCACATTAAGGTGGACCACACCTAAGCACAATACACAGAGTGTGGCCATCCGCTGAGGAAAGCTTATGGCCACACTCTGTGCAGCGCTTAAACATAAGCTTTTCAGCCATACTATAAAGCAAGAAGCCTTAAAAAAAGAAAGAGACAGACAAAAACTTTCTTTTTTCAGACTAACACACACCAACTCACCACACTAGACTGACTAAGAGGGGGAGGGGCACCACTATTCTAAACCAACTACAACTACAAACCTACACCCGATGCCAAAGCGATGGGAAGGGAGAAAGGGTACTTATACGAACCCGAAACGACTTAAAGTAACAAAAATTTCAGAAAACTTACAGTCAGAATCACCCTGCTAGCTGGAGCTCTAGAGACACAATGTTTTACAAAATCGGGGCAAATGACATCTGGGGATGGAGGGCAGTGGAGGAGTCTTATGGGTAAGGGGAGGAGTCTGGAGCTAGTAATATCTGCCGGCTCGGATCCGATACAGATCCATATTCCCACAGGTTTAAGAGCAAATGAAGTAAACTACTTCAGATCTGGAGTTAACACCTAGGTTCAAGTCAGCAAGTTTTGCAACTGATAACACTGCTGTTTCCAACTTTTGGAGGAAGTAAAAATCAGAGAACACCCCAAGTTTGTCCAGAGGTTTCTGTAAAGTGAATTCTATACATACATTATGGCTACTGAACTACCAAAGACAACCAGGATAGAAGTTTCACAAAGCAATATGAAATGTTTAGATCTTAGACCCCTCTACCACAGAATGCCTTTGTATCTCAGAATTATAGCACATCCCTACAAATAATATTAATAAAATATTAAAAAAAAAAGTGCTAGCTTTTTCAGATGTAGCATATTTAGGGGGCCTTCCCTGCAGGAATGAAAATCAAGGGAGACATTTGCAACAATGGTTCCTATAGCTCTCAGCAACTGTCTGGGCATACACTGCCACATAATGAACATTTCCAAAAAAAATCTCTGGAATGCATTAGTAGAT